>NW_024606504.1:0-9010 GCF_018296145.1 Oncorhynchus tshawytscha | reverse complement strand
GGATCGTGACTACGGCTCAAGCTCATTAGCATAACGCAAAATGCAAAAAAATATTCTTAGAAATATTTAACCTCCACACATTAACAAGTCCAATAGCTCAAATGAAAGATAAACACCTTGTTCATCTACCCAGCAAGTCAGATTTCTAAAATGTTTTACGGCGAAAACATAGCACACATTTATATTAGACCACCACCGAAACAAAAGACAAGCGGTGGCCATTTTGTCCCAGAAAATATAAAATTTAAAAGTAGGATTAAAAAATAAATAATTCACTAACCTTTTGAAAATCTTCATCAGATGACAGTAATATTACATGTTACACAGTACATTTTTTTTCAATAATATGCCATTTATATCCATAAATCTCTGTTTACAATGATGACATTTCAAAAAATGCTACTCAAAATGTCCGGAGAAATGATGATAGCTTCGACAGATAACGTCAGATAACAAGCAATAAACATGACTAAATATACATGTTCTATATATAGTTACAAAGATACACTTCTTCTTAATACAACCGCTGTGTTACATTTATTTTTAACATTACAGAATTCGTTCACTAGTCTATGCTATGAGACGGCGCTCAGATATTAGCAGTGTCTCCTCTACGTTTGGAGTCCACAGAAACCCAAAATAACCACATAAATATTCCCTTACCTTTGATGTTCTTCGATCAGAAGACGTAGAAGGAGTCATACTTACCCAATACATCGTTTGGTTTCAAGTTGTGCGTCTTTGTATTAGCATATGCTAACAGCTTCAGCTGAAATGCACCCAAAATAACTTCTGCTCCTTCTGGTCCCGCACTCTTGCGCATCAAAACTTCAAAATGACATATTATATGTCGACTAAACTGGTCAAACTAAGTGCAGAATCGAGCAAAATGATGTTTTTATCATGTAAAACAATGATCATCACGAACAAACAAACCGGCTTCAACTGGTGTCTCTTGGAAAAGAACGTTCCCCAAATCGGCCGCGCGCAATAGAGTGCATGTATTTGAGAGTGACCCGTGCATTTTCGCCCGCCAAAGGATGAGGGCGCGCGAAATTCAAACAATGAACGTGCCAATTGAAAGCAGACGTCGCGCTGAACAAATACATACTGTTCCCAGATCGGTAGCTGCCTGGGAAGGGTGGGGGCGATGACGTCAAAGTTGACCCAACTTTTCTCTTGACAAGAGAGAGTTTGGGAGAAAGGCTGCCCTGAGAGTTCTGCTTTACATACAGACATAATTTAAACGGTTTTAGAAACTTTAGAGTGGTTTCTATTCAATAATAATTATTATATGCATATATTAGCAATTTTGGAAAAAAATATTTTCAGTTTACTATGGGCACGCACTTCCTCCAAAGGGGGCAGTATTCAGCCCTAAGCTCAAGAGGTTTTTAATGGACATTCGGGTGTTTTCGTAAATTCGCTCTGGCTATCCATAGGCTTGACAATAGAACAAGTCAAAATTCACCCAAGGCTGAAAAACAGAACGTTGGCTAAACTGGAACACTAGCGCGAGCCCATAGCAAATTAATAGAATCGAACGTTCGCAGAGCCTGTTTTGACTGGAGTGATGCTTAAAATTCCATAAAAAATGTATCCCTTTTCATTTTACCACTAAAATCTGTTCGTCGGACGAAACTGGAAAAAAACAACTTGTGTAGAAAGTAAACATCCGCACCCCGATGGTGTCAACTGTGCTTATGTCTGTGTAATGAAAAAGTAGGGGGAAAAAAAAACTTTTGACTATTTCTGGTCCAGCAATCGATGACAATTTGGCGAAATTGACCGGCATGCCTCTCCATGGGAAAACAATGGGGAGGAGCTCAGCGTTCCAAGGGCAAAAAGTATTTTGGGGCTAACATTTGATGACAACCGATCTAGCTGCCCAGGCTTACATAATTCAAATGAGGAGATTCCCATGATTAAAATGGCATCCGAATACACATTGCGAGATATTTGGCGAAACAGACAGACATGCCTATATTTCCCCCATAGGAAACAATGGGAAGACCGCAGTGTTCCAATATTATTTTTGTTTACATTTTAACTATAAAACAGCGTGAGCAGGTCTCATTGCCAACAATAGCGAAGCAGGCATTGTGACGTTGAACAATAAACTGGGAATAGAATGTTCAGAAGGTGAGTTTGTGCCACGGTGCTCAATAGAACTAATAGGATCTGGCAGGGTGAAAATGCACTTAAAAAATTCCTGTTTTTTCGCGATTACTTCAAAACGACGTCATACTACTATCAAAGATTTATATAACTAACCCATGGTACTGCAATTTCTCCAAAAGCATCTGTTTTTGCTGTCCATTTATGTCACTTAAGGGACCTCTACTGATATAATGTGGAACTGTGAAAATGTGGAACTGAAGACTGAAGACACAACTGCGTTGTGTGTGTCTTTTAAGTTTATCTCCAGAATATTGCAGAGGAAAAAGCAAGTCCATGATGTAATTTATGGCCATATGCTTAATTAGTAGGTGGTTAACCGGTTAACAGACAGTGAAATGTTTGAGTGAACAGGTTTTATTTCAGGGTGTGAGAGAAAAAAACCTTACAGACTATGCAAAAGAAAACTGTTCACCCCCCACAACACCAAATTGAAACAAAACAAACCAACTGTCACGCCCTGGTCAAAGTATTTTGTGTTTATCTTTATGTATTTGGTCAGGCTAGGGTGTGGCATGGGGTTTTTGTAATTGTGGTGTGTTTGTCTTGGGGTTTTGGTGGTGGTATTGGGATTGTAGCTTAGTGGGTTGTCTAGCAAGGTCTATGGCTGTCTGGAGTGGTTCTCAATCAGAGGCAGGTGCTTATCGTTGTCTCTGATTGGGAACCATATTTAGGCAGCCATATTCTTTGAGTTTGTCGTGGGTGATTGTCCTTAGTGTCTTACTTGTACTCTCTGTTAGTTTGCACTAGATAGGCTGTTTTCGGTTTTCATTACGTTTATTGTTTTGTAGTGTTTAGTGTTTAGTAGTGTTTAGTCGTGTTTACGTTTTGTTTAATAAATATGGATCGCAATCGACACGCTGCAGTTTGGTCCGACTCTCCTTCATCACCACTAGAAAACCGTTACACCAACAAAAATAAAGTCATACATTCTGTATATTTCCAGCCAAGTTTCAGCACTATGGCTGTGTTTATACAGGCAGCCTGATTTATAATATTTTGGACAATTATTGTCAAAGAGCTAATCTGATTGGTCAAAAGACCAATTAGTGGGAAAATAATCAGAATTGGGCTGCCTGTGTAAACACAGCCTATGTGGCATCCTCAACCCTCCCTGAAGAAGGTGCTGAAATGTTGGTTATTTCCATTAAATCAGGAGTGTGAAACTCAAATCAAAATCAAATCAAATCAAATGTATTTATATAGCCCTTCGTACATCAGCTGATGTCACAAAGTGCTGTACAGAAACCCAGCCTAAAACCCCAAACAGCAAGCAATGCAGGTGTAGAAGCACAAACTCATTCCATGGAGGGCCTAGTGTCTGCTAGTTTTTGTTTTTTCCTTTCAAATAAGACCGAGCCAACAAGGTAAGGGGAGTTCCTTAGTAGTTAGTTACCTTAATTAATCAAGCACAAGGGAGGACGGAAACCAGCAGCAACTCAAATCTCCATTGAATGAGTTTGACACATGTGCATTAAATGATTTGAGTATACAGTGTGTCTGACTTTATTATTATATAAGTAAACAAAGCTGTACACTACTTTGAGCAAAGAATAAGTTCTAACAAAGTAATAAGCAGATCCCAAACAGCAAGAAGGCAATACGAAATGTAGGCTTTAAGAAAACAAAACAGTTATATGAAATTATATTTGCAACTATAACACATTGATGAGATTTACTTGACATGATGAGCGAGACATGAGAACTGTGTGCTGATGTTACAATATGATGGTGGAATTACAGACATTCAAAATAAAAAGCATACATGTTAAATGAATAAAAAATGTGATCTTGTGGCAGTACGATGTGAAGGTGGATGTTTTTTTCAGAGTGGAGAAAAAACCAGCAGCAAGTATGGGAAAAAAACTGGCAAAACTCTTCCCTGACTTCTATTTACAAGACGATCGAGAAAGCTCCTGGAAAATACACAGAAATTAAAGATTAAGAGGACAATAAGAAATGCAAGCTATCACTAAGAAAACAAGAGTTCTGAAATTATATTTACAACTATAATACATTGATGAGATTAATTAGACATGAGCATAAGAACGGTGTGCTGGTGATCGTGGTGTCATGACTGTCCTGTAAGGATCTACATAGGTCAGATCAGCTTTGCAATAAATAACTTCAGCCAGATCCCCACCACAGAGGGGGGAGAAGGGAGCTGGTGGGGTTGACAGCTCACACCCTGTTGCAAATCAAGGTTTAGAACATTCAGCTATCGCCCTCTCCAAAGCGAATACTGGAACAATAATTCTAACATAGAACGCGGGGAATGGTCAGAGGCGATCCAAAGAATAATAATGTAATTTTGGTTGTTATTTTGTGATGTCATTAAAAATGTTAAAGGAAATACTGTAACTTGAAAAGTATATACACTACATGTACGAAGTTGTGTTTTTGTTAAAGAGAGGGATGTGATCTTAGAAACTATAAGAGGAAATTGTTTCTGGAACTTTGTACAAGTAAGTAGTCACCGCCCCCTTGAGTGGGGTCAGAGATCGTATCAGCCTCACGAACAGCCCTTTTTGAAGCACTGTATAAAATGATGGGTTAGGAATTAACATATCAGACCAGAAAGGAGTCAAGATGCAGCTCATGTAAACAGTGGTTTGAACTCTGAAATCTCAATACGAGGTAGAGACAATAGTCACATCCTGGACAATCACTGGTACGGCTGATTAGCTGTCCTAAGTAAAGTATCTAGAAAAGTGAACTTAAGTGGGACCATTCTACTACTTTTCTCAAGTCACCGTAGTACGCTACGCTCATCACCACAATGGGAACCATTGACAGGGCTGGCTAGTCTATCTTCAAAGAGGCAGCTTCAGGAGTGAATGGAAGGGAAATTAACTCTGTAGTTCTGTTCAGGACTACATAACAAGTCAATGAATACCGGACGACAGCAGAGATGAACAGTAGAAGATGGGTTGGGACCCCCTTTTGGACAATTAGAGCCTTACAAGTGTGCCACAAAAAGGCCCAATAACTTTTCCAAGAAGGCCTGGTTCCGATGGAAATACACAAAAAACCAAGGCCTTTCCATGTAAATACATTTATGATTTCTTACTCCAAACGGGTGGCGGTATATGTGCAAAGTATAGGATTATCTGTCACGCCCTGGTCAAAGTATTTTGTGTTTATCTTTATGTATTTGGTCAGGCCAGGGTGTGGCATGGGGTTTTTGTAATTGTGGTGTGTTTGTCTTGGGGTTTTGGTGGTGGTATTGGGATTGTAGCTTAGTGGGTTGTCTAGCAAAGTCTATGGCTGTCTGGAGTGGTTCTCAATAAGAGGCAGGTGCTTATCGTTGTCTCTGATTGGGAACCATATTTAGGCAGCCATATTCTTTGAGTTTGTCGTGGGTGATTGTCCTGAGTGTCTTAATGTCCTTGTTTGATGTTAGTTGACACAAGTATAGGCTGTTTTCGGTTTTTGTTTCGTTTATTGTTTGTAGTGTTCGTGTTTAGTCGTGTTTACGTTTGTTTAAATAAACATGGATCGCAATCGACACGCTGCAGTTTGGTCCGACTCTTCATCACCACTAGAAAACCGTTACAGAATCACCCACCACCAACGGACCAAGCGGCGTGTCAACAGGCAGGAGCAGCCGAAAGAGGAGAGGAAAAAAAGGCAGCAACAGCGGCGCAATGAGGATTGGACATGGGACGATATATTGGATGGCAAGGGTTGTTACACATGGGAGGAGATCCTGGCGGGAAGGGATCGCCTTCCATGGGAACAGGTGGAGGCACTTAGGAGAGCAGAGGCAGCCGGAGAGAGGAGCCGGCGATACGAGGGAACACGGTTGGCAAGAAAGCCCGGGAGTCAGCCCCAAAAATTTCTTGGGGGGGGGCTTACAGGGAGTATAGCTATGCCAGGTAGGAGACCTGCGCAAACTCCCTGTGCTTACCGGGGGGCTGGAGAGACCGGGCAGGCACCGTGTTATGCTGTGGAGCGCACGGTGTCTCCAGTGCGGGTGCACAGCCCGGTTCGGTATATTCCAGCTCCGTGTATCGGCCGGGCTAGATTGAGCGTCGAGCCAAATGCCATGAAGCCGGCTCTACGCATCTGGTCCCCAGTGCGTCTCCTTGGGCCGGCTTACATGGCACCAGCCTTGCGCTCGGTGTCTCCGGTTCGCCTGCATAGCCCAGTGCAGGCTATTCCACCTCGCCGCACTGGCAGGGCAACCGGGAGCATTCAACCAGGTAAGGTTGGGCAGGCTCGGTGCTCAAGAGCTCCAGTGCGCCTGCACGGTCCGGTCTATCCAGTACCACCTCCACACCCCAGCCCTCCGGTAGCAGCTCCCCGCACCAGGCTTCCTGTGCGTGTCCTCGGTCCAGTACCACCAGTACCAGCACCACGCATCAGGCCTACAGTGCGCCTCGCCTCTCCAGCGCTGTCGGAGCCTTTCTCCTCTCCTGCGCTGTCGGAGTCTCCCGCCTGTTCAGCGCAGCCAGAGCTGCCAGTCTGCATGAAGCAGCCAGAGCTGTCAGTCTACATGAAGCAGCCCGCGCTGCCAGTCTGCATGAAGCAGCCAGTCTACATGGAGCAGCCAGAGCTGTCAGTCTGCATGGAGCAGCCAGAGCTGTCAGTCCGCATGGAGCAGCCAGAGCTGTCAGTCCGCATGGAGCAGCCAGAGCTGTCAGTCTACATGAAGCAGCCCGAGCTGCCAGTCTGCATGAAGCAGTCAGTCTACATGGAGCAGCCAGAGCTGTCAGTCCGCATGGAGCAGCCAGAGCTGTCAGTCTACATGAAGCAGCCCGAGCTGCCAGTCTGCATGAAGCAGCCAGTCTACATGGAGCAGCCAGAGCTGTCAGTCTGCATGAAGCAGCCAGAGATGTCAGTCTGCATGGAGCAGCCAGAGCTGCCAGTCTGCATGAAGCAGCCAGTCTGCATGGAGCAGCCAGAGCTGTCAGTCTGCATGGAGCAGCCAGAGCTGCCTGTCTGCATGGAGCAGCCAGAGCTGCCAGTCTGCATGAAGCAGCCAGAGCTGTCAGTCTGCATGAAGCAGCCAGAGATGTCAGTCTGCATGGAGCAGCCAGAGCTGCCAGTCTGCATGAAGCAGCCAGTCTGCATGGAGCAGCCAGAGCTGTCAGTCTGCATGGAGCAGCCAGAGCTGCCAGTCTGCATGGAGCAGCCAGAGCTGCCAGTCTGCATGAAGCAGCCAGAGCTGTCAGTCTGCATGGAGCAGCCAGAGCTGCCAGTCTGCATGGAGCTGCCAGTCTGCAAGGAGCAGCCAGAGCTGTCAGTCTACATGAAGCAGCCAGTGCTGTCAGTCTGCAAGGAGCCGTCAGTCTGCAAGGAGCCGTCAGTCTGCAAGGAGCCGTCAGTCTGCAAGGAGATGTCAGTCTGCAAGGAGCTGTCAGTCTGCAAGGAGCCGCCAGTCTGCCCAGCGCCGCCAGTGCCGCCAGTCTGCCCAGCGCCGCCAGTGCCGCCAGTCTGCCCAGCGCCGCCAGTGCCGCCAGTCTGCCCAGCGCAGCCAGTGCTCCCAGTCTGCCCAGCGTCGCCAGTCTGCCCAGCATCGCCAGTTTGCCCAGCATCGCCAGTCTGCCCAGCGCCGCCAGTCTGCCCAGCGTCGCCAGTCTGCCCAGCGCCGCCAGTCTGCCCAGCGCCGCCAGTCTGCCCAGCGCCGCCAGTCTGCCCAGCGTCGCCAGTCTGTCAGGATCAGTTAGATCCGCCAGTCAGCCAGGATTCGCCAGTCTGCCAGGATCCACCAGTCAGCCAGGATCCACCAGTCTTCCAGGATCCGCCAGAAGTGCCAGTCGGCCAGGATCCGCCAGAAGTGCCAGTCGGCCAGGATCTGCCAGTAGTGCCAGTCGGCCAGGATCTGCCAGTCGGCCAGGATCCGCCAGTCAGCCAGACTCTTCCAGATCTGCCAGTCAACCAGACTCTTCCAGATCTGCCAGTCAACCAGACTCTTCCAGATCTGCCAGTCAGCCAGGATCTGCCAGTCAGCCAGGATCTGCTGAAACCACCAGCCAGCCAGGAGCTGGTAGATCTATCTACCTGCCTGAGCTTCCTCTCACTCCTGAGCTTCCTCTCACTCCTCTCACTCCTGAGCTTCCTCTCACTCCTGAGCTTCCTCTCACTCCTGAGCTTTCTCTCACTCCCGAGCTTTCTCTCACTCCCGAGCTTCCCGTCAGTCCCGAGCTGCCTCAGTCCCGAGCTGTCCTTCAGTCCCGATCTGCTTCTCAGTCCAGTGGGGTTCTGGGTGAGGACTACTAGGCCATGGTCGGCGGCGAGGGTGGACTATCCAGGGACGAAGGGAGAGGGGACTAAGACATTAAATGAGTGGGGTCCACGTCCCGCGCCGGAGCCGCCACCATGGACAGACGCCCACCCGGACCCTCCCTATTGTTTTGAGGTGCGTTCGGGAGTCCGCACCTTAGGGGGGGGGGTTCTGTCACGCCCTGGTCAAAGTATTTTGTGTTTATCTTTATGTATTTGGTCAGGCCAGGGTGTGGCATGGGGTTTTTGTAATTGTGGTGTGTTTGTCTTGGGGTTTTGGTGGTGGTATTGGGATTGTAGCTTAGTGGGTTGTCTAGCAAAGTCTATGGCTGTCTGGAGTGGTTCTCAATCAGAGGCAGGTGCTTATCGTTGTCTCTGATTGGGAGCCATATTTAGGCAGCCATATTCTTTGAGTTTGTCGTGGGTGATTGTCCTGGGTGTCTTAATGTCCTTGTTTGATGTTAGTTGACACAAGTATAGGCTGTTTTCGGTTTTCGTTTCGTTTATTGTTTGTAGTGTTCGTGTTTAGTCGTGTTTACGTTTGTTTAAATAAACATGGATCGCAATCGACACGCTGCAGTTTGGTCCGACTCTTCATCACCAC
>NW_024606503.1:5000-9006 GCF_018296145.1 Oncorhynchus tshawytscha | reverse complement strand
CAGATATTACATATTTACGATTAAACATTTATTATTTATGTAAAACATTTATTATTATTTACTATTTCACGATTTGATGAAACATTTATTATTTATTATATCGTACATTAAACATATTATTACATTTTATTATTATTATTTTAAACATATTTATTTATTTTTAAACATATTTACTTTATTACGTAAATTATATTTATTTATTAAAATATTTACTTTTCAACATTATGATGAAATTAAGATGAAATTTATTTATGAAACATAAACATATTTATTAAAATGATGATCAATAACAAAACATTTTCTAAATTATTTACCAAATTTATTTATTAAATGAGATTACAAATTTTTATTATTTATCAAACGATATTTATGATACATTTAAAAATATTATTTATTATTATAAATAAACTTATTAACATTTATTACATTTACATATTAATTAAAATTATTATTTAGACTTACTATTATTATTTTTTCACGTCCATAAAATTAATAAACATATTATTTATTATCTAAAACATATTTGACATATTTACATTTACAAATAAATTTAAAAACATTTATTTATTATTTAATTTACACATACGACATTATTAAATACATTAAAACATTATTTATTATTTATGATAAAAACATATATTTATTAAATATTATTTAAAAACATGACACATATTTATTATTACATTAATGACTATTAAATATTAAATTTACATAAATGATGATAAACATAAAATTTATTATTTAAACATCATTATTTATATTATTATTTTTATTATTAACTAAGATTATTATTTAAGGAAGAGACAGATTATTTATTATTTATTAAAGGATATTATTATTTATTATTATTATTAAAACACTATTATATTATTATTTAACGAAATCATTATTTATTATTATTTATTATTATTACATTATATTATTATTATTTATTATTATTATTATTACATTACACATTTATTTATTTATATTTATTTATTATTATTATTATTATTATTATTATTATTATTATTATTTAAAAACGATATTTTAAACATTATTATTTTTTATTATTTAATATATGAACATAAATTATTTATTTATTTATTAAATTAATATTTAATTATTATTTATTATTATAAACATTTAAACATATTACATATTTATTTATTATTAAATAAATTATTATTTATTATTTATTATTTATTAATTATTTATTATTTAAAACATTATTTTATTTATTATTATTATTAAATATTATTTTATTTATTATTACATATTTATTATTATTTAAAATTAACATTATTTAACATATTATTTAATTATATATTAAACAAACATTTATTATTTAAATTTTAACAATAACATTTATTATTATTATTTATTATTTATTATTTACACATATTTTTATTATTATTAAACATTTTATTTTATTATTATTTATTATTTTATTAAACATATTTTATTATTATTTATTATAAAATTAAAACATTTATTTATTATTAAATTTATTTAAACATTATTTAATTAAACATATTACATTTTACATTATTAACATTATTATTTATATTTATTATTGATTAAAATTATTATTATTTTATTTACAATTATTTTTAATGACATTATTTATTATTATTTATTATTACACATATTTAAGATTTATTATTATTATTAGACATATTATTATTATTATTATTTAAACAATTATTATTATTTAAACATTTTATTAAACATTATTTATTTTTAAAAACTTTATTATTTATTTTTTATTATTATTATTATTTATTTATTATTATTATTTATTATTATATTATTTATTATTATTATTATTTAATATATATTTATTATTATTTATTAAATATTATTATTATTTATTATTATTAAACGATTTATTATTTCATATTTTTATTTTTAAACATTTATTATTTTTATTTAAAATATTTATTTATTATTTAAACATTTATTATTATTATTAAACATTATTATTATTAAACATATTTATTTATTTTTATTAAAACATTATTATTTATTTTTTTTATTTATTATATTATTTTATTATTATTATTTTATTATTATTTATATTATTTATTAAACATTTATTATTATTTATTATATATTTTTATTACATTTATTATTATTTATTTATTATTTATTATTTATTATTTATTTATATTATTATTATTATATTATTATTATTTATTAAATTTTATTATTATTATTTATTTATTTACATATTATTTTTTATTATTTATTTACATAATATTTATTATTTATTAAACATTTATTATTTATTTATTATTATTTATATTATTATTATTATATTTATTTATTATTTATTATTTATTTATTATTTATTATTATATATTTAAATTTATATTTATTTATTTTACATACATATTATTATTTAAAATATTTTATTTATTATTTATTATATTATTTATTATATTATTTATTATTATTATATTTATTATTATTATTTATTATTATTATTTATTATTTATTTATTTTACAATATTATTATTTATTTATTAATATTTTTATTATTATTATTATTATTTATTATTATTATTATTATTATTATATTATTTATTTTATTATTATTTTATTATTAAATATTATTATTATTATTATTTATTTATTTATTTATTATATATTATTATACATATTATAAAATTATTTATTTTATTATTATAATTATATTTTATTATTATTATTTATTATTTTATTTATTATTATTATTATTATTATTTATTAATTATATTATTTATTATTATATTTATTTATTATTATTTATTATTATTATTTATTATTTATTAATTTATTTATTATTATTTATTTATAAATATATTTATTTATTATTATTATTATTAAACATTATTATTATTATTTATTATTATTATTTATTTATTTATATATTATTATTTATTTATTTATAACATTATTATTTTATTATTTATTTATTAAATTATTTATTTATTATTATTATTATTTTTATTATTATATTATTTATTATTTATTTATTTATTTATATTATTATTATTTATTATTTATTATTTTTATTGACATAAACATATATTTATTATTATTTAATTTATTATATTATTATTATTTATTATTTTATTATTATTATTTATTATTATTTATTATATTATTATTATTATTTATTATTATTATTATTATTATTATTATTATTTATATTATATTATTTATTATTTATTATTATTATTATTATTTATTATTATTATTTATATTATATTATTATTTATTTATTATTTATTATTATTATTATTATTATTATTATTATTATTATATTTATTTATTATTATTTATTATTATTATTATTATATTATATTTATTATTTATTATTATGATATTATTATTTATTATTATTATTTATTAAATTATTATATTATTTTTATTTATTATTAAACATACATTATTATTTATTATTATTTATTTTATTATTATTTATTTTATTATTTATTATTTATTTTTTATTATTATTATTATTTATTATTATTATTATTATTATTATTATTATTATTATATTATTATTATTTATTATTATTATTATTATTATTATTATTTATTATTATTATTATTTATTATTATTATTTATTATTTTATTTATTATTATTAATATTTTATTATTATTAAACACATATTTATTATTATTATTTTTTTATTATTTTTTATTTATTTTATTAATATTATTATATATTATTATTATTATTATTATTTATTTTATTATTTATTATTTATTTTATTATTAAATGAAATTATTATTTATTATTATTATTATTATTATTTATTTATTTATTATTATTTTAAATATAATTTTTTATTATTATTATTATTATTATTATTTATTATTTATTATATACATATTATTTAAACATTTTATTATTATTATTATTATTTATTATTATTATTATTATTATTATTTATTTATTTACACATATTTATTATTATTTATTATTATTTATTTATTTATTTATTATTATTTATTATTATTAAAATATTATTA
>NW_024606503.1:0-2500 GCF_018296145.1 Oncorhynchus tshawytscha | reverse complement strand
TATTTATTATACATTTATTTTTATTTATTAAAATTATTATTTATTTATTATTTAATATATATTATTATTTATTATTATATTTTATTACAAATATTATTATTATTATTTATTATTATTTATTATTATTTATTTATTTATTTTTGAACATATTTTTATTATTATTTATTAAACATTATTATTATTTATTATTATTATTTATTATATTATATTTATTTATTATTTATTTTTATTATTATATTTATTTATTATATTATTTATTATTTTTTTTAATTATTTATTATTTATTTATATATTTATTATTTATTATTAAAAACATTATTTTATTATTTATTTTTTAAAAACATTATTATTACATTATTATATTATTTACATTTATTATTTATTTATTATTATACACATTATTATTTTTATTATTTATTATTATTATTTAATTATTAAATTATTATTATTATTATTATTAAAACATATTTATTATTATTTTTATTATTTATTTAAACATATTTTATTTATTATAACACACATTAATATTTATTATTATTTATTTATGGAAACATATTTATTTATTTATTATTTATAATTAAGGGTTATTATTATTATTATTAAAAATCATTATTATTATTTATTTAAAACATTATTTATTATTTTAATACATTTATTATTTATTATTTATTATTATTATTAAAACATTTATTTATTATTATTATTATTATTATTAAATTATTATTATTATTTATTATTATTATTATTAAAATGTCACATTTTATTATTATTATTATTAAATATTATTATTACATAAACATTATTATTTATTACATATTATTTATTTATTTATAAAACATATTTATTATTTATTATTAAACATATTATTATTATTATTTATTATTTAAGAGATTATTATATTATTAAAATTTATTTATTATTAAAACATATTATTATTTATTATAAATTACTATTATTATTATTAATTTATTATTAAATGATAAATATTATTATTTTTATTATTAACATTTATTACATATTATTATTATTAACATGACATATTACATATTTTATTATTTATTATTACATAATCATATTTTATTATTTATTATTAAGGGCATTTATATTATTATTTATTTACATTATTAAACCCCTTTATTTATTAAATATTAAGCCTATTAAATTATTCTAAATTTTATTTACCCATTATTATATTAGGGATATTATTATTGAAACATGACATAAACATTTATTTATATTTTAAATTTATTATTTATTTTTATTTACAAACATTTATTTATTAACAGAGGAGATTTAAACACATAAATATTATTTATTTATTATTTATTTATATTATAACATATTTATTATTATTATTTACACATTTACATAACATTTTATTATTAATACACTATATTTTTATTTATTATATTTATTTATTAGATTATTAAAAGCATTAGGATTTATTAAAAGGAGATTTATTATAGAGAGATTTATTTAATATATTATTATTATTTGACATATTAAACATATTTATTATTATTATTATTATTATTATTATTATTATTTACAGATATTAAATATAATTATTATTATTTTATTTAAACATATTTATTATTTATTTAAACATTATATTTATTATTATTTATTATTTATTAAACACAAACAGGGCACATTATTTATTACAATATTATTTATTATTATTAAATGACATATTTATTTATTATTTATTTAAAAACATATTATTATTTATTATTAAACATTATTTATTATTTACTTATTATTTACACTGTTTTTAAACATATTTATTATTATTTATTATTTATTTATTATATTATTTTATTTATTAAACATATTATTATTATTTATTTATTTTATAAAAATTAACATATTTATTTATTATTAATTTATTTAAACATTTATTATTTATTATTAAACATTTTATTATTATTTATTTATTTATTAAACATATTTATTATTATTATTTATTAAACATTTTTATTATTATATTATTAAATTATTATTATTTATTATTATTTATTTTTTTTATTTTTATTTATTATTAAACATTATTATTAAAACATATTATTTTTATTTATTAAAATTTTATTATTTATTTATTTTACTATTACACATATTTAACATTATATTTATTATTATTATTTTTTTAATATTATTTATTATTATTTATTTATTAAATGACATATTTATATTTATTTATTTATTTATTATTTATTTATTAATCCATTACATACATATTTATTTATTTATTATAAAACATATTTATTATTTATTATTTAAAACATTTACATTATTATTTATATTAAAACATAAACATATTATTTATTATTATTATTATTTAAACACTATTTATTTATTATTTAAACATATTTTTAATATTTAATTATTATTAATATTTATTATTACTGTTATTTTATTTTATATTTTATGATTATTAAAAACACTATTATATTTTTATTATTTTAAACACTTAAAATTATTTTTATTCTTATTTATTACT
>NW_024606502.1:0-9000 GCF_018296145.1 Oncorhynchus tshawytscha | reverse complement strand
AAACTCCTTCAATTATTCACAATTTCCAATGACCACCTAAATCCCTCATCATGAACAACACAGACATCCGTCTGATACCAGGACATTGACATGGGGATTGTGGTTCTCTGTACCTTTTAGCAGAAGGTAGATTTCTACTGTGATAACCTCCAGTCCGTTCCAGGCCGCGCTGGTAGCGTAGAAAAGGCACTGAAATAATATAACTGCCCCTGACTGAAGCTGAGGAGCAGGAGGAACGTACAAACTGCTGATATCAGCATAGAACCACCTGGTGGAGAGAGAGACAGAGACAAGAGACAGAGAGAGAGAGAGAGAGAGAGAGAGAGAGAGAGAGAGAGAGAGAGAGAGAGAGAGAGAGAGAGAGAGAGAGAGAGGGAGATGGATGGAGAGACAGAGAGAGAGAGACAGAGAGAGAGAGAGACAGAGACAGAGAGAGAGAGAGAGAGAGAGAGAGAGAGAGAGAGAGAGAGAGAGAGAGAGAGAGAGAGAGAGAGAGAGAGAGATTTTTCAGAGTTGCTGCCATAGTTTCAGGTTGTTTTGTACCCATTGATTATTTTCCCACTGAGCCACATACGTGTCTTCACTTCCCTCACCTATAATTTTGATCCTTCCTATCTTGTCCATGAAGAGGGCTGACAGGATGTTGCCTGGCAGTGTCGCTAGACTCCCCAGGAAGCTGACCATGTAGATGACGATGTCGTTCTCCTCCTGGAAGTTCAGATGGCAGCCTTTCTTCGGATGGAGAAACGTGGCATTTTCCATCCGACAGTCTATAAACTTAGAGTCTTCCCAAAGGTCTGCCAGTCACGGAGATAAAGGACAGTCCCAAATGAGATCATAAGGGGATCTGTGCTCTGTTCAACGTCACGTTTACAGTGCATTCAGAAAGCATTCAGAACCCTTCACTTTTCCTACTTTCTGTTACATTACAGTATTACTCTAAAATGTTTTGTTTTTTCACTCATACATCTACACACAATACACCAAAATTACAAAGCAAAAACAGGATTTTAATTTTTTTTTAAATTATTTTTATATCCAAAAACCTCCATTTGGTTGGCGCGTTTCGTTGAGTAATCCACAGGATTGTGTTGATCACGACGGGCAGACGAAAATTCCAAATAGTATCCGTAAAGTTCGTAGAAACATGTCAAGCGTTTTTTATAATCAATCCTCAGGTTGTTTTTACAATAAATGATCGATAATATTTCAACCGGATGGTAGCTTTTTCAAAAGGAGAGAGAAAAGGTCTGCTCCAAGCTGCTCGCGCATGCAAAACTCTGGGGACACACAGCTATCCACTGACGCGATGTGATCATTCTCGCTCATTTTCAGAATAAAAGCCTAAAACTATGTCTAAATACTGTTCACACCTTGTAGACGCTGTAGGGAAAGGAATCTGGTTGATATCCCTTTAAATGGAGGGTAGGCATGCAATGGAACAGAGGTTTCAAAATAACAGCACTTCCTGGTTGGATTTTCCTCGGGTTTTCGCCTACAATATCTGTTCTGTTATACTCACAGACAATCTTTTGACAGTTTTGGAAACTTTAGAGTGTTTTCTATCCTAATCTGCATATTATATGCATATTCTAGCTTCTGGGCCCGAGAAATAGGCAGTTTAATTTGGGCACGTTTTTCATCCAAACATCAAAATACTGCCCCCTAGTCTCAAGAAGATAAGTATTTATTTTTTATAAATTAGCAAACATTTAAAAAAAAAAAAAAATCAGCTTTGTCATTGTGAGGATTTAGGTGTAGATTGACAAGGATTTTTATTTTGAATCCATTTTAGAATAGGGCTGTAACGTAAATAATGTGGAACATTTTGAGGGGTCTGAATACCTTCCGAATGCACTGTACATCACACACATAATACACCTCACATATCAATGGCTAAGGTTAACAGCAAGGGAAACATTGTACAACCTTGTCTGGTCTCTCTATGGCGCTTGAATCAGGGACAAATGGATTGATTTGTGAGAATTCATGCACAGATATAACACCTACCTGTGTTATAGAAGACCGTGTTCTTGATGGTGCAGTTCTCAAAGTACGTGTTGGTCGACCTGACGTCCTCAAAGTAACAGTTCTCAAACAGGGAATCTTCAAACTTCACAGACTTGATCTCTATATCCATGAACCTAGATAAGAGATAGCACAAGGTTTTTTTAGAGAGAGAACAGCCCTGCTTCAGGGAAGATATCTGACAACATCGTAACGTACTAGTTGTCCACTCAAAATATCCCATCTGTGACATACTTGTCATGGACATATTCTCCCTCTTTGTGGATCTGGTTGACCAGGGAGAAGTTGAAGTGGAATCGCTCCACTCGTTCTCGATGGAAGAGTTTCACCTTGGACTCGTACTCCTCATACTGCATGTACTTGATCATGTCAGGGAACCACACCGACAGTCCGTGGTAGCTGAGACACAGAAGTAACAGTCAACCGTCATGATTGACACGTCCAATAGTGACTTGGCAGTGCTCTCGACAGGTAGCAAGCTATCACGTGTTAGATATGCAGGCGTTCCCCATCTGGAGAGCTTTGACTGGATTGGATATCTCCTGTGTTGGTTGAGGAGCACCTGATGGGATAACAAGGGGGTCTGTTGAATATACTCACAACAAAAGGTTACTACTGTTTGTTTACCTGAAGGCCATGGTGAACCAGACGATAGCCAGGAACAGACCCTGCAGTCTGAGGTCTGGTGCTGCCAGGGACATCACGTTCTGCATCACCTGGAGACATAGAAGCAACAACACAAACAAGTCATCCTCCTGGTTCAGACACACTCTTATCAGCAGTGCTATTGACAGTTTTCAACACAGTCTTATGAGCAGTGCTATTGACAGTTTTACAAACACTCTTATGAGCAGTGCTATTGACAGTTTTCAACAGACTCTTATGAGCAGTGTTATTGACAATGTTCAAAAACTCTAACATTTTAAATCAAGAATATGTATTGTAGCAATCTAACACCTAGCATCCTCCTAGTGTTTAGGATCTCTTGGTGTAATGGCTGAGGTGTTGTGTTGACAGTCGCTGGACACTGATTGAATCCCGGTTGGGGCTCCCCCTGAAATGGTTACTTTGAGGAGGTTGGTGTCTGACAGTCCAGCTGTTACATGTTGGAGGAGGTTGGTGTCTGACAGTCCAGCTGTTACCTGTTTGAGGAGGTTGGTGTCTGACAGTCCAGCTGTTACCTGTTTGAGGAGGTTGGTGTGTCTGACAGTCCAGCTGTTACCTGTTTGAGGAGGTTGGTGTCTGACAGTCCAGTTGTTACCTGTTTGAGGAGGTTGGTGTCTGACAGTCCTGCTGTTACCTGTTTGAGGAGGTTGGTGTCTGACGGTCCAGCTGTTACCTGTTTGAGGAGGTTGGTGTCTGACAGTCCAGCTGTTACCTGTTTGAGGAGGTTGGTGTCTGACAGTCCTGCTGTTACCTGTTGGAGGAGGTTGGTGTCTGACAGTCCAGCTGTTACCTGTTTGAGGAGGTGGTGTGTTTGACGGTCCTGCTGTTACCTGTTTGAGGAGGTTGGTGTGTCTGACAGTCCTGCTGTTACCTGTTTGAGGAGGTTGGTGTGTCTGACAGTCCTGCTGTTACCTGTTTGAGGAGGTTGGTGTCTAACAGTCCTGCTGTTACCTGTTTGAGGAGGTTGGTGTGTCTGACAGTCCTGCTGTTACCTGTTGGAGGAGGTTGGTGTCGGACAGTCCTGCTGTTACCTGTTTGAGGAGGTTGGTGTCTGACAGTCCTGCTGTTACCTGTTTGAGGAGGTTGGTGTGTCTGACAGTCCTGCTGTTACCTGTTTGAGGAGGTTGGTGTGTCTAACAGTCCAGCTTTTACCTGTTTGAGGAGGTTGGTGTCTGACAATCCAGCTGTTACCTGTTTGAGGAGGTTGGTGTGTCTGACAGTCCTGCTGTTACCTGTTTGAGGAGGTTGGTGTCTGACGGTCCTGCTGGTACCTCTTTGAGGAGGTTCGTGTGTCTAACAGTCCTGCTCTCACCTGTTTGAGGAGGTTGGTGTGTCTGACGGTCCAGCTGTTACCTGTTTGAGGAGGTTGGTGTGTCTGACGGAACAGCTGTTACGTGTTTGAGGAGGTTGGTGTGTCTGACAGTCCTGCTGTTACCTGTTTGAGGAGGTTGGTGTCTGACAGTCCAGCTGTTTCCTGTTTGAGGAGGTTGGTGTGTCTGACAGTCCTGCTGTTACCTGTTTGAGGAGGTTGGTGTGTCTGACACTCCAGCTGTTACCTGTTTGAGGAGGTTGGTGTGTCTGACAGTCCTGCTGTTACCTGTTTGAGGAGGTTGGTATGTCTGACAGTCCTGCTGTTACCTGATTGAGGAAGTTGTTGTCTGACGGTCCTGCTGTTACCTGTTTGAGGAGGTTGGTGTCTGACAGTCCAGCTGTTACCTGTTTGAGGAGGTTGGTGTGTCTGACGGTCCTGCTGTTACCTGTTTGAGGAGGTTGGTGTGTCTGACGGTCCTGCTGTTACCTGTTTGAGGAGGTTGGTGTGTCTGACAGTCCTGCTGTTACCTGTTTGAGGTGGTTGGTGTCTGACAGTCCAGCTGTTACCTGTTTGAGGAGGTTGATGTGTCTGACAGTCCTGCTGTTACCTGTTTGAGGAGGTTGGTGTCTCACAGTCCAGCTGTTACCTGTTTGAGGAGGTTGATGTGTCTAACAGTCCAGCTGTTACCTGTTTGAGGAGGTTGGTGTCTGACAGTCCTGCTGTTACCTGTTTGAGGAGGTTGGTGTGTCTGACAGTCCAGCTGTTACCTGTTTGAGGTGGTTGGTGTCTGACAGTCCAGCTGTTACCTGTTTGAGGAGGTTGATGTGTCTAACAGTCCAGCTGTTACCTGTTTGAGGAGGTTGATGTGTCTAACAGTCCAGCTGTTACCTGTTTGAGGTGGTTGGTGTCTGACAGTCCAGCTGTTACCTGTTTGAGGAGGTTGATGTGTCTAACAGTCCAGCTGTTACCTGTTTGAGGAGGTTGGTGTGTCTAACAGTCCAGCTGTTACCTGTTTGAGGAGGTTGATGTGTCTAACAGTCCAGCTGTTACCTGTTTGAGGTGGTTGGTGTCTGACAGTCCAGCTGTTACCTGTTTGAGGAGGTTGATGTGTCTAACAGTCCTGCTGTTACCTGTTTGAGGAGGTTGGTGTCTGACAGTCCAGCTGTTACCTGTTTGAGGAGGTTGGTGTCTGACAGTCCAGCTGTTACCTGTTTGAGAAGGTTGGTGTCTGACAGTCCAGCTGTTACCTGTTTGAGGAGGTTGGTGTCTAACAGTCCTGCTGTTACCTGTTTGAGGAGGTTGGTGTCTGACAGTCCAGCTGTTACCTGTTTGAGGTGGTTGGTGTCTGACAGTCCAGCTGTTACCTGTTTGAGGAGGTTGATGTGTCTAACAGTCCAGCTGTTACCTGTTTGAGGAGGTTGGTGTCTAACAGTCCTGCTGTTACCTGTTTGAGGAGGTTGGTGTCTGACAGTCCAGCTGTTACCTGTTTGAGGAGGTTGATGTCTGACAGTCCTGCTGTTACCTGTTTGAGGAGGTTGGTGTGTCTGACGGTCCTGCTGTTACGTGTTTGAGGAGGTTGGTGTGTCTGACGGTCCTGCTGTTACCTGTTTGAGGAGGTTGGTGTCTGATGGTCCTGCTGTTACCTGTTTGAGGAGGTTGGTGTGTCTGACAGTCCTGCTGTTACCTGTTTGAGGAGGTTGGTGTGTCTGACGGTCCTGCTGTTACCTGTTTGAGGAGGTTGGTGTGTCTGACAGTCCTGCTGTTACCTGTTTGAGGAGGTTGGTGTGTCTGACAGTCCAGCTGTTACCTGTTTGAGGAGGTTCGTGTGTCTAACAGTCCTGCTGTTACCTGTTTGAGGAGGTTGGTGTGTCTGACAGTCCTGCTGTTACCTGTTTGAGGAGGTTGGTGTGTCTGACAGTCCAGCGGTTACCTGTTTGAGGAGGTTGGTGTGTCTGACAGTCCAGCTGTTACCTGTTTGAGTAGGTTGGTGTCTGACAGTCCTGCTGTGACCTGTTTGAGGAGGTTGGTGTGTCTGACAGTCCTGCTGTTACCTGTTTGAGGAGGTTGGTGTGTCTGACAGTCCAGCTGTTACCTGTTTGAGGAGGTTGGTGTCTGACGGTCCAGCTGTTACCTGTTTGAGGAGGTTGGTGTCTGACAGTCCAGCTGTTACCTGTTGGAGGAGGTTGGTGTGTCTGACGGTCCTGCTGTTACCTGTTGGAGGAGGTTGGTGTGTCTGACGGTCCTGCTGTTACCTGTTTGAGGAGGTTGGTGTGTCTGACGGTCCAGCTGTTACCTGTTTGAGGAGGTTGGTGTGTCTGACGGTCCTGCTGTTACCTGTTTGAGGAGGTTGGTGTGTCTGACGGTCCAGCTGTTACCTGTTTGAGGAGGTTGGTGTGTCTGACAGTCCTGCTGTTACCTGTTTGAGGAGGTTGGTGTGTCTGACAGTCCAGCGCTGGAAGGATGTTCCAGTGTCACTCTGGATCTCAATGAACTCATCCTCCTGGGTCTTAGGAGTCGTGATGTTGGACACCTGACAGGAGGGACAGGAGAGATTATATCACATTATAATGTTGGAGAAAAAAATAGTGATTATATAACATTAGATTGAACTAGGAGTATGGTTCTCCTGACTGTACTAGAGGAGAGTTGGTTTGACCGGTGGTGTACTCACAGTGAATACCCTCTCTGGTTGACTGTACTAGAGGAGCGGTGGTGTACTCACAGTGAATACCCTCTCTGGTTGACTGTACTAGAGGAGAGTTGGTTTGACCGGTGGTGTACTCACAGTGAATACCCTCTCTGGTTGACTGTACTAGAGGAGAGTTGGTTTGACCGGTGGTGTACTCACAGTGAATACCCTCTCTGGTTGACTGTACTAGAGGAGAGTTGGTTTGACCGGTGGTGTACTCACAGTGAATACCCTCTCTGGTTGACTGTACTAGAGGAGAGTTGGTTTGACCGGTGGTGTACTCACAGTGAATACCCTCTCTGGTTGACTGTACTAGAGGAGAGTTGGTTTGACCGGTGATGTACTCACAGTGAATACCCTCTCTGGTTGACTGTACTAGAGGAGCAGTGGTGTACTCACAGTGAACACCCTCTCTGGTTGACTGTACTAGAGGAGCAGTGGTGTACTCACAGTGAATACCCTCTCTGGTTGACTGTACTAGAGGAGCGGTGATGTACTCACAGTGAACACCCTCTCTGGTTGACTGTACTAGAGGAGCAGTGGTGTACTCACAGTGAATACCCTCTCTGGTTGACTGTACTAGAGGAGCAGTGGTGTACTCACAGTGAACACCCTCTCTGGTTGACTGTACTAGAGGAGCAGTGGTGTACTCACAGTGAATACCCTCTCTGGTTGACTGTACTAGAGGAGCAGTGGTGTACTCACAGTGAACACCCTCTCTGGTTGACTGTACTAGAGGAGCGGTGGTGTACTCACAGTGAATACCCTCTCTGGTTGACTGTACTAGAGGAGCAGTGGTGTACTCACAGTGAATACCCTCTCTGGTTGACTGTACTAGAGGAGCAGTGGTGTATTCACAGTGAACACCCTCTCTGGTTGACTGTACTAGAGGAGCAGTGGTGTACTCACAGTGAATACCCTCTCTGGTTGACTGTACTAGAGGAGCAGTGGTGTACTCACAGTGAATACCCTCTCTGGTTGACTGTACTAGAGGAGCAGTGGTGTACTCACAGTGAATACCCTCTCTGGTTGACTGTACTAGAGGAGCAGTGGTGTACTCACAGTGAATACCCTCTCTGGTTGACTGTACTAGAGGAGAGTTGGTTTGACCGGTGGTGTACTCACAGTGAATACCCTCTCTGGTTGACTGTACTAGAGGAGCAGTGGTGTACTCACAGTGAATACCCTCTCTGGTTGACTGTACTAGAGGAGCAGTGGTGTACTCACAGTGAATACCCTCTCTGGTTGACTGTACTAGAGGAGCGGTGGTGTACTCACAGTGAACACCCTCTCTAGTTGGCTGTACTAGAGGAGAGTTGGTTTGACCGGTGATGTACTCACAGTGAACACCCTCTCTGGTTGACTGTACTAGAGGAGCGGTGGTGTACTCACAGTGAATACCCTCTCTGGTTGACTGTACTAGAGGAGCGGTGGTGTACTCACAGTGAATACCCTCTCTGGTTGACTGTACTAGAGGAGCGGTGGTGTACTCACAGTGAATACCCTCTCTGGTTGACTGTACTAGAGGAGCGGTGGTGTACTCACAGTGAATACCCTCTCTAGTTGACTGTACTAGAGGAGAGTTGTTGGTTTGACCAGTGGTGTACTCACAGTGAATACCATCTCAGGGTGACTGTATTAGAGGAGAGTTGGTTTGACCGGAGAGTTGGTTTAACCAGTGGTGTACTCACAGTGAATACCCTCTCTAGTTGACTGTACTAGAGGAGAGTTGGTTTGACCGGTGATGTACTCACAGTGAACACCCTTTCAGGTTGACTGTATTAGAGGAGAGTTGAACACCCTCTTTAGTTGACTGTACCAGAGGAGAGTTGGTTTGACTGGTGGTGTACTCACAGTGAATACCCTCTCAGGTTCTCCCTTGGCCTTCCAGTTGGTATCATGGACCTGTCTCAGAATCATCCAGGCCTCGTCATGTCTCCCATTCTGAGAAGAGACAGACAGAAACATCTGTCTGTCAGAAACATCTACATCATCTACATCACATGTAGCTACTGGAATATACAATGTCATAGAAGATGGAATATACAGGTACAATCTTAGAAGAAATGTGCTATCTAGAACCTAAAAGGGTTCTTCAGCTGTGCCCGTAGGATAACCCCTTTTGGTTCAAGGTGGAACCCTTTTTGGTTCCAGAAAGAACTATTTTGGGTTCCATGTAGGGGTTCCATGTCCCAAGAACATTTTGGAGAACCCTTTTTGCTTCCAGGTGGAACCCTTTTGGTTCTACATGGAACCCAAAAGAGTTCTACCTGGAATCAAAACGGGTCCTACCTGAGACCAAAGG
>NW_024606501.1:0-8995 GCF_018296145.1 Oncorhynchus tshawytscha | reverse complement strand
ATGCCATTATGAGAAATTAAACTAGAGTCATCAATAAGTTAAGGAGAGAGACCAAGGAGCTAGGGGGAGGAGAGAGACCAAGGAGCTAGGGGAGGAGAGAAATTAAACTAGAGATCAATAAGGTAAGGAGAGAGACCAAGGAGCTAGGGGAGGAGAGAAATTAAACTAGAGATCAATAAGTTAAGGAGAGAGACCAAGGAGCTAGAGGGAGGAGAGAAATTAAACTAGAGACATCAATAAGTTAAGGAGAGAGACCAAGGATCTAGGGGAGAGAGACCAAGGAGCTAGGGAGAGAGACCAAGGAGCTAGGGGGAGAGTCATCAATAAGTTAAGGAGAGGAGAGAGAGAGAGACCAAGGATCTAGGGGAGAGAGACCAAGGAGCTAGGGGGAGAGAGACCAAGGAGCTAGGGGAGGAGAGAAATTAAACTAGAGTCATCAATAAGTTAAGGAGAGAGACCAAGGAGCTAGGGGAGGAGAGAAATTAAACTAGAGATCAATAAGTTAGGACCAAGGAGCTAGGGGAGAGACCAAGGAGCTAAGGGAGGAGAGAGGAATTAAACTAGAGACGTCAAATCAAATCAAATTTTATTTGTCACACAGACACATAGTTAGCAGATGTTAATGCGAGTGTAGCTGAAATGCTTGTGCTTCTAGTTCCGACCATGCAGTAATAACCAACGAGTAATCTAACAATTTCACAACTACACACAAGTGTAAAGGAATGAATAAGAATATGTGCATATCATATCAATATATGGATGAGTGATGAGTAATGTAGGGTATGTAAACATCATATAAACACACATATATACAGGCATAGGCAAGATGCAGTATACAGATGAGATGCAGTAGATGGTAGGGAATACAGAATATACAGTGCCTTGCGAAAGTATTCGGCCCCCTTGAACTTTGCGACCTTTTGCCACATTTCAGGCTTCAAACATAAAGATATAAAACTGTATTTTTTGTGAAGAATCAACAACAAGTGGGACACAATCATGAGGTGGAACGACATTTATTGGATATTTCAAACTTTTTTAACAAATCAAAAACTGAAAAATTGGGCGTGCAAAATTATTCAGCCCCTTTACTTTCAGTGCAGCAAACTCCCTCCAGAAGTTCAGTGAGGATCTCTGAATGATCCAATGTTGACCTAAATGACTAATGATGATAAATACAATCCACCTGTGTGTAATCAAGTCTCCGTATAAATGCACCTGCACTGTGATAGTCTCAGAGGTCCGTTAAAAGCGCAGAGAGCATCATGAAGAACAAGGAACACACCAGGCAGGTCCGAGATACTGTTGTGAAGAAGTTTAAAGCCGGATTTGGATACAAAAAGATTTCCCAAGCTTTAAACATCCCAAGGAGCACCGTGCAAGCGATAATATTGAAATGGAAGGAGTATCAGACCACTGCAAATCTACCAAGAGGGAACCACTCGGGAAGAGGCGGATATAGGCGGATATAGTCAAGTTTGAATTTTCCTTAATTTTTCCTATTCATTCTCTATGGTAAGTCTCATCAACTACGGGTGTGATATATTCCTGGCCACTGGTTGGTTTTGTGGCGCTGTTCCACTCCACGTAGACCATTTTTTTTTTTTAGAAAAGGACATTTTTCAGTCTGTCTGTAACGTTAGCTACCTCACAGAGCAAAGAGGGACCAACCGTCACCAACCGTCACCGATAAGAAACATTACTGTGCAGCCGTATTCATTGATCTGGCCAAGTCTTTCGACTCATGATTGCCTCGCCTGGTTCACCAACTACTTCTCTGATAGAGTTCAGTGTGTCAAATCGGAGGGTCTGCTGTCCGGACCCCTGGCAGTCTCTATGGGGGTGCCACAGGGTTCAATTCTTGGACCGACTCTCTTCTCTGTATACATCAATGAGGTCGCTCTTGCTGCTGGTGATTCTCTGATCCACCTCTACGCAGACGACACCATTCTGTATACTTCTGGCCCTTCTTTGGACACTGTGTTAACAACCCTCCAGGCAAGCTTCAATGCCATACAACTCTCCTTCCGTGGCCTCCAATTGCTCTTAAATACAAGTAAAACTAAATGCATGCTCTTCAACCGATCGCTGCCTGCACCTACCCGCCTGTCCAACATCACTACTCTGGACGGCTCTGACTTAGAATACGTGGACAACTACAAAAACTTAGGTGTCTGGTTAGACTGTAAACTCTCCTTCCAGACCCATATCAAACATCTCCAATCCAAAGTTAAATCTAGAATTGGCCTCCTATTTCGCAACAAAGCATCCTTCACTCATGCTGCCAAACATACCCTTGTAAAACTGACCATCCTACCAATCCTCGACTTTGGCGATGTCATTTACAAAATAGCCTCCAATAGCCTACTCAACAAATTGGATGCAGTCTATCACAGTGCAATCCGTTTTGTCACCAAAGCCCCATATACTACCCACCATTGCGACCTGTACGCTCTCGTTGGCTGGCCCTCGCTTCATACTCGTCGCCAAACCCACTGGGTCCATGTCATCTACAAGACCCTGCTAGGTAAAGTCCCCCTTATCTCAGCTCGCTGGTCACCATAGCATCTCCCACCTGTAGCACACGCTCCAGCAGGTATATCTCTCTAGTCACCCCCAAAACCAATTCTTTCTTTGGCCGCCTCTCCTTCCAGTTCTCTGCTGCCAATGACTGGAACAAACTACAAAAATCTCTGAAACTGGAAACACTTATTTCCCTCACTAGCTTTAAGCACCAACTGTCAGAGCAGCTCACAGATTACTGCACCTGTACATAGCCCACCTATAATTTAGCCCAAACAACTACCTCTTTCCCTACTGTATTTAATTAATTTATTTATTTTGCTCCTTTGCACCCCATTATTTTTATTTCTACTATGCACATTCTTCCATTGCAAATCTACCTTTCCAGTGTTTTACTTGCTATATTGTATTTACTTCGCCACCATGGCCTTTTTTGCCTTTACCTTCCTTTATCTCACCTCATTTGCTCACATCGTATATAGACTTGTTTATACTGTGTTATTGACTGTATGTTTGTTTTACTCCATGTGTAACTCTGTGTTGTTGTATCTGTCGAACTACTTTGCTTTATCTTGGCCAGGTCGCAATTGTAAATGAGAACTTGTTCTCAACTTGCCTACCTGGTTCAATAAAGGTGAAATAAATAAAATAAAATAAATAAATTTTAAAAACTGAAGACTCACATCTCCGTTATTTAATGGTAGTTATTATAGACCGATCTGGCATTCCTCCCATCTGGAAATTACAACTTACAACCGTAATTACTTTTCTTTCATTTTTTTTGGGGGGGGGGGTCCAAGATAGCTAGCTACAAAGCTAAACGGCTAGCTAGCTAACTTTATATGCCTCTCTAGAGCCCTCAAACCTCATCGTTGCTTCAGTTACTGACGGTTGTTCTATCCAGAGACCGCTGGGTTGAGAAACACTTGTATTATTAACCAGAAAGAGGGACATGTCTCAAAAGACTCAAAGAAGATGCCTTGTAGGGATGCATCTCCATAGGGACATGTCTCTGTATATACTCTACCGGGCAGCAGGTAACCTAGTGGTTAGATCGTTGGGCCAGTAACTGAAAGGTTGCTCCATCAAATCCCCGAGCTGACAAGGTAAAAATCTGTCGTTCTGCCCCCTGAACAAGGCAGTTACCCACTGTTCCTAGACTAGTTAACCCACTGTTCCTAGACCAGTTAACCCACTGTTCCCCCGTAGGCCGTCATTGTTCTGCCCCCTGAACAAGGCAGTTAACCCACTGTTCCTAGACCAGTTAACCCACTGTAGGCCGTCATTATAAATAATAATTTTTTCTTAACTGACTTGACAAGTGAAATACAAGAAACGTATCTCCTAGGGGTGCATCTCAATAGTCTAGTTCTGTCTCCTAGGGGTGCATCTCAATAGTCTAGTTCTGTCTCCTAGGGGTGCATCTCAATAGTCTGGTTCTGTCTCCTAGGGGTGCATCTCAATAGTCTGGTTCTGTCTCCTAGCGGTGCATCTCAATAGTCTGGTTCTGTCTCCTAGGGGTGCATCTCAATAGTCTGGTCTACTAGGGGTGCATCTCAATAGTCTAGTTCTGTCTCTTTGAGGTGCATCTCAATAGTCTGGTTCTGTCTCCTAGGGGTACATCTCAATAGTCTAGTTCTGTCTCCTAGAGGAACATCTCAATAGTCTGGTCTCCTAGGGGTGCATCTCAATAGTCTAGTTTGGTCTCCTAGAGGTGCATCTCAATAGTCTAGTTCGGTCTCCTAGGGGTGCATCTCAATAGTCTAGTTTGGTCTCCTAGGGGTGCATCTCAATAGTCTAGTTTGGTCTCCTAGGGGTGCATCTCAATAGTCTAGTTTGGTCTCCTAGGGGTGCATCTCAATAGTCTAGTTTGGTCTCCTAGGGGTGCATCTCAATAGTCTAGTTTGGTCTCCTAGGGGTGCATCTCAATAGTCTAGTTTGGTCTCCTAGGGGTGCATCTCAATAGTCTAGTTTGGTCTCCTAGGGGTGCATCTCAATAGTCTAGTTTGGTCTCCTAGGGGTGCATCTCAATAGTCTAGTTTGGTCTCCTAGGGGTGCATCTCAATAGTCTAGTTTGGTCTCCTAGGGATGCATCTCAAAAGTTGTTAGGAATTTTATGAATGAATTACTAAACAATATCCCCATTTTAAATAGAACTGTAACTAACTGTAGAGCTGAACTGTAACTAAGTAAACTCATACTCTGTTTTATTATATATATTTATTATATATATTAACAATATGAATTCATAAGTGAGGGATTGTGGAGCCTGAAACAGAGGGTAATTAAATAAAATAAATACCATTCCAGCCAGGTTGGAGAAGATTGGAAGTGTTTTTTTTTTTAAGTAAACAGAAAAGGTCTTTAACCTTTGGTCTGGGCTCAGGTCCCGGTAAATGCTTTGACTAAAATCAGAGGTTTTGATTGAAAGTAAACTATTTGTATGTATTGCCTAGAAAGTTATAGTTGCTAGTATTTATATAAGATATAATATTATAGTTGCTAGTATTTATATAAGATATAATATAATATTATAGTTGCTAGTATTTATATAAGATATAATATTATAGTTGCTAGTATTTATATAAGATATAATATAATATTATAGTTGCTAGTATGTATATAAGATATAATATAATATTATAGTTGCTAGTATTTATATAAGATATAATATAATATTATAGTTGCTAGTATTTATATAAGATATAATATTATAGTTGCTGGTATTTATATAAGATATAATATAATATTATAGTTGCTAGTATTTATATAAGATATAATATAATATTATAGTTGCTAGTATTTATATAAGATATAATATTATAGTTGCTAGTATTTATATAAGATATAAAATAGTATAATATTATAGTTGCTAGTATTTATATAAGGTATAATATTATAGTTGCTAGTATTTATATAAGATATAATATAGTATAATATTATAGTTGCTAGTATTTATATAAGATATAATATAATATTATAGTTGCTAGTATTTATATAAGATATAATATAATATTATAGTTGCTAGTATTTATATAAGATATAATATAATATTATAGTTGCTAGTATTTATATAAGATATAATATAATATTATAGTTGCTAGTATTTATATAAGATATAATATAATATTATAGTTGCTAGTATTTATATAAGATATAATATAGTATAATATTATAGTTGCTAGTATTTATATAAGATATAATATAGTATAATATTATAGTTGCTAGTATTTATATAAGATATAATATTATAGTTGCTAGTATTTATATAAGATATAATATAATATAATATTATAGTTGCTAGTATTTATATAAGATATAATATAGTATAATATTATAGTTGCTAGTATTTATATAAGATATAATATAATATAATATTATAGTTGCTAGTATTTATATAAGATATAATATTATAGTTGCTAGTATTTATATAAGATATAATATTATAGTTGCTAGTATTTATATAAGATATAATATAATATAATATTATAGTTGCTAGTATTTATATAAGATATAATATAATATAATATTATAGTTGCTAGTATTTATATAAGATATAATATTATAGTTGCTAGTATTTATATAAGATATAATATAATATTATAGTTGCTAGTATTTATATAAGATATAATATAATATAATATTATAGTTGCTGGTATTTATATAAGATATAATATAATATTATAGTTGCTGGTATTTATATAAGATATAATATAATATTATAGTTGCTAGTATTTATATAAGATATAATATAATATTATAGTTGCTAGTATTTATATAAGATATAATATAATATTATAGTTGCTCGTATTTATATAAGATATAATATAATATTATAGTTGCCTGTATTTATATAAGATATAATATAATATTATAGTTGCTGGTATTTATATAAGATATAATATAATATTATAGTTGCTAGTATTTATATAACATATAATATAATATAATATTATAGTTGCTAGTAGTTATATAAGATATAATATAATATAATATTATAGTTGCTAGTATTTATATAAGATATATTATAATATTATAGTTGCTAGTATTTATATAAGATATAATATAATATAATATTATAGTTGCTAGTATTTATATAAGATATAATATAATATTATAGTTGCTAGTATTTATATAAGATATAATATAATATTATAGTTGCTCGTATTTATATAAGATATAATATAATATTATAGTTGCTCGTATTTATATAAGATATAATATAATATTATAGTTGCTAGTATTTATATAAGATATAATATAATATTATAGTTGCTAGTATTTATATAAGATATAATATAATATTATAGTTGCTGGTATTTATATAAGATATAATATAATATTATAGTTGCTAGTATTTATATAACATATAATATAATATTATAGTTGCTAGTATTTATATAAGATATAATATAATATAATATTATAGTTGCTAGTATTTATATAAGATATAATATAATATTATAGTTGCTCGTATTTATATAAGATATAATATAATATTATAGTTGCTCGTATTTATATAAGATATAATATTATAGTTGCTAGTATTTATATAAGATATAATATAATATTATAGTTGCCTGTATTTATATAAGATATAATATAATATTATAGTTGCTGGTATTTATATAAGATATAATATAATATTATAGTTGCTAGTATTTATATAACATATAATATAATATAATATTATAGCTGCTAGTATTTATATAAGATATAATATAATATTATAGTTGCTAGTATTTATATAAGATATAATATAATATTATAGTTGCTAGTATTTATATAAGATATAATATAATATAATATTATAGTTGCTAGTATTTATATAAGATATAAACGGAATGTTTTAAATAGTTTGTTTGGTTCAAATTGAAAGACTAATTTATTAAACTTTAAAATAAGGACGGAGCGAATTTTGAGGTAAGACGATGTCTGTTCACTTAAATGATCTGTTTGAATAATGTATTGGGAAAACAGTCGTATAAAATGCTGAATGAAAGAAGAGACAGTTACTTAAAACTAATGAATTCTAAATAATAATGAAGAGACAATTACGATAGATTTGTGCCCATCGAAATGTTCTTATAAATTTAGCGAATTGAGAGATGTTGATTGATGTTGTAAGTTCTAATTAAAGATTCAACAGATGTGAAAAATTAGGTTTGGTTTCTCGAACCCGTACTACTGTTGCTGCAGACAGCCAACAATTATTTACAATTCATTGAAAGTCGTTGCGGCTTGGGTCTAGGTTGAGCCCCTGTTGATGACATCACTCGCAAGGCACTTTTGTCACCACGGCAATGATGTTGTGACTGGGGGTGACAGAGAAAATTGTTTGTGCCTTTTAGAAGGAAAATGCATTATTGTTTTGAGTCACTTTTCAGAAGTTGATAACAATTTCCAAATACATTTTTAAAAGTAGCTGTATGTCATCAGGGTAGTTAGAAAACATGCTAAAAACTAGCAGCAGATTCGCTAGGTGGGCATCATTGATTTGTGGCGTTTATTGGGCTATATTTGGCTGTAAGAAAGGGAGATCTGAATGTTTGAATCGTAAAACATTGTGATAATGTATTCTGGTGGTAATTTATTCTTGGTTAGTTTATTTGGTTACTGGTTATGGTAGATTTTAGGTGTTGATTTTACTTAATTAAACATTGTATTATCTGATGTGTTTGAGTAGGATTCCTTCTTCCGGGACAGATGGAAGTTATCTAAAATATGTAAGTTGAAGGAGCCATGGGAGAATACGTTTAAATTTTTATTAAATACCTGGGATTAAATTACTGATTTCTTACACTGAGACATGTACGACAGAGGAAAAAAGTATTACATTTAGATAATAATGTTATCAGGTTAATTGTATCTAAGGGTAGCATGTTCACTTAAGCATTCATATACATTGACGTTGATTAAAACTTATGATTAATGATTTGAGGTAAAGAGGAATTATCATTAGGTTTTGTTTATAGTTCACTTTTTGAGTTTCGGAATCGATGTAGCATAGTGAATGCTAGTTAGGCGTTTTGTGTTTTTTTTCTGGGTGAATGGGAGTTTTATTGTCTTGGGGAGAGCGAGTGAGTGAGATTGAGGCCATAAACGACCAAATTGAAAAAAGGGCCTGGAAGTTTTTTGTTTTTTCATTAAGGTTTGCAAATATACATAAAACATTTGTTAGGACTATTTGTTTTAGTACAAAGGTATTTTAAAGGGGCACGCTCACATATGGAGTTTTAAATACACAAGTGATTTTTTTGGGATTTTAAGGATAAAGGGTTCTTTAATGTGTCTAATGTGGTATGTAACATGACTATAAAAGGGTGGTATGACCTTTGACCTTACCATGGCTATCTCTTGGTCTGATCAGCCTCAGGGGAGAGCCATTTGTATAATGAATTTGTGGTCATTTGGGATACTAGTTTTAAGGTAAATTAATTATAATGGAGTTTATAGTTCTGGGACATAGTTA
>NW_024606500.1:0-8987 GCF_018296145.1 Oncorhynchus tshawytscha | reverse complement strand
TTCCAAAATCATAGGCATTAATATGGAGTTGGTCCCCCCTTTGCTGCTATAACAGCCTCCACTCTTCTGGGAAGGCTTTCCACTAGATGTTGGAACATTGCTGCGGGGACTTGCTTCCGTTCAGCCACAAGAGCATTAGGGAGGTCAGGCACTGATGTTGGGTGATTAGGCCTGGCTCGCAGTCAGCGTTCAATTCTTCCCAAAGGTGTTCGATGGGGTTGAGGTCAGGGCTCTGTGCAGGCCAGTCAAGTTCTTCCACACCGATCTCGACAAGCCATTTCTGTATGGACCTCGCTTTGTGCACGGGGACATTGTCATGCTGAAACTGGAAAGGGCCTTCCCCAAACTGTTGCCACCAAGTTGGAAGCACAGAATCATCTAGAATGTAATTTTAAACTGTAGCGTTAAGATTTATCTTCACTAGAACTAAGGAAAAACAGCCCCAGACCATTATTACTCCTCCACCAAACTTTACAGTTGGCACTATGCATTCGGGCAGGTAGCGTTTTCCTGGCATCCGCCAAACCCAGATTCTTCTGTCGGACTGCCAGATGGTGAAGTGTGATTCATAACTCCAAAGAACACGTTTCCACTGCTCCACAGTCCAATGGCGGCGATCTTTACACCAATCAAGCCGATGCTTGGCATTGCACATGGTTATCTTGTATACGGCTGCTCAGCCATGGAAACCAGTTTCATGAAGTTCCCGACTAACAGTTATTTTGCTGACGTTGCAGTTTGGAACTCGGTATTGAGTGTTGCAACCGAGGACAGACCGTTTTTATGCGCTTCCGCACTCGGTGGTCCGTTCTGTGAACTTGTGTGGCCTACCACTTCACGGTTGAGCCGTTGTTGCTCCTAAATGTTTCCACTTCACTTCACATCCTATTTCTTCACAGTTGAGCCGTTGTAGATGTAGTTTGCATGGCGGTCTGCTCGATTTTATACACCTGTCAGCAACGGGTGTGGCTGAAATAGCAGAATCCACTAATTTGAAGGGGTGTCCACATACTTTTGTATATATAGTGGACATTCTCTGTCCTGCTACTGGAAGGACTATAACATTATGTGAACTGATCTGAACAGGTTTAGACTGGTCATCTATGATATGTAGGTTATATACAGTACATTCTCTGTCCTGCTACTGGTAGGACTATAACATTATGTGAACTGATCTGAACAGGTTTAGACTGGTCATCTATGATATGTAGGTTATATACAGTACATTCTCTGTCCTGCTACTGGTAGAACTATAACATTATGTGAACTGACCTGAACAGGTTTAGACTGGTCATCTATGATATGTAGGTTATATACAGTACATTATACAGACGTGATCTGCATATCACTAACAAACTGCTATTATACATTATAACCTAGCCTACTTTACATAATATAACATCTACATATCACTAACAACCCACTACTTTACATTATAACCTAGTCTACTTTACATAATATAACATCTACATATCACTAACAACCCACTACTATACATTATAACCTAGTCTACTTTACATAATATAACATCTACATATCACTAACAAACTACTATTATACATTATAACCTAGTCTACTTTACATAATATAACATATCACTAACAACCCACTACTATACATTATAACCTAGTCTACTTTACATAATATAACATATCACTAACAACCCACTACTATACATTATAACCTAGTCTACTTTACATAATATAACATCTACATATCACTAACAACCCACTACTATACATTATAACCTAGTCTACTTTACATAATATAACATCTACATATCACTAACAACCCACTACTATACATTATAACCTAGTCTACTTTACATAATATAACATATCACTAACAACCCACTACTATACATTATAACCTAGTCTACTTTACATAATATAACATCTACATATCACTAACAACCCACTACTATACATTATAACCTAGTCTACTTTACATAATATAACATATCACTAACAACCCACTACTATACATTATAACCTAGTCTACTTTACATAATATAACATCTACATATCACTAACAACCCACTACTATACATTATAACCTAGTCTACTTTACATAATATAACATATCACTAACAACCCACTACTATACATTATAACCTTTACTTTACATAATATAACATCTACATATCACTAACAACCCACTACTATACATTATAACCTAGTCTACTTTACATAATATAACATATCACTAACAACTATACATTATAACCTAGTCTACTTTACATAATATAACATCTACATATCACTAACAACCCACTACTATACATTATATTAGTTATTTACATAATATAACATATCACTAACAACCCACTACTATACATTATAACCTACTACTTTACATACATAACATATCACTAACAACCCACTACTATACATTATAACCTAGTATAATATAACATATCACTAACAACCCACTACTATACATTATAACCTAGTCTACTTTACATAATATAACATATCACTAACAACCCACTACTATACATTATAACCTAGTCTACTTTACATAATATAACATCTACATATCACTAACAACCCACTACTATACATTATAACCTAGTCTACTTTACATAATATAACATATCTTACTTGTTGCATAAAACCTTTCTGAATGGATCAATGAAGTGTGAGACATGACACTGTGTTTCTGTACAAACAGTGACTTATTATTATTATTATTATTATTATTGTTGCTGTACTGTCTATAACTACCTTAACAAACAGTGACTTATTATTATTATTATTATTATTATTGTTGCTGTACTGTCTATAACTACCTTAACAAACAGTGACTTATTATTATTATTATTATTATTATTGTTGCTGTACTGTCTATAACTACCTTAACAAACAGTGACTTATTATTATTATTATTATTATTGTTGCTGTACTGTCTATAACTACCTTAACAAACAGTGACTTATTATTATTATTATTATTATTATTATTGTTGCTGTACTGTCTATAACTACCTTAACAAACAGTGACTTATTATTATTATTATTATTATTGTTGCTGTACTGTCTATAACTACCTTAACAAACAGTGACTTATTATTATTATTATTAGTATTGTTGCTGTACTGTCTATAACTACCTTAACAAACAGTGACTTATTATTATTATTATTATTATTGTTGCTGTACTGTCTATAACTACCTTAACAAACAGTGACTTATTATTATTATTATTATTATTATTGTTGCTGTACTGTCTATAACTACCTTAACAAACAGTGACTTATTATTATTATTATTATTATTGTTGCTGTACTGTCTATAACTACCTTAACAAACAGTGACTTATTATTATTATTATTATTATTGTTGCTGTACTGTCTATAACTACCTTAACAAACAGTGACTTATTATTATTATTATTATTATTGTTGCTGTACTGTCTATAACTACCTTAACAAACAGTGACTTATTATTATTATTATTATTATTGTTGCTGTACTGTCTATAAATTAACACACAGTGACTTATTATTATTATTATTATTATTGTTGCTGTACTGTCTATAACTACCTTAACAAACAGTGACTTATTATTATTATTATTATTATTATTATTGTTGCTGTACTGTCTATAACTACCTTAACAGACAGTAACTTATTATTATTATTGACAGTTACCATGGAGATGAAATGTCACTACATTAAATCTGACTGTTTCTATGTCTGTTAGTAAATGTTTTATTTCTCAAAGAGTTAATGAATACATGAGAACAATTGACCTTCAAGAATTACTGTGTTAACCACAATCAACATGTTGGATCTCTGTTTAGTTGTCACTGTGTTAACCACAATCAACATGTTGGATCTCTGTTTAGTTGTCACTGTGTCAACCACAATCAACATGTTGGATCTCTGTTTAGTTGTCACTGTGTTAACCACAACCAACATGTTGGATCTCTGTTTAGTTGTCACTGTGTTAACCACAACCAACATGTTGGATCTCTGTTTAGTTGTCACTGTGTTAACCACAACCAACATGTTGGATCTCTGTTTAGTTGTCACTGTGTTAACCACAACCAACATGTTGGATCTCTGTTTAGTTGTCACTGTGTTAACCACAACCAACATGTTGGATCTCTGTTTAGTTGTCACTGTGTTAATAACCACAACCAACATGTTGGATCTCTGTTTAGTTGTCACTGTGTTAACCACAACCAACATGTTGGATCTCTGTTTAGTTGTCACTGTGTTAACCACAACCAACATGTTGGATCTCTGTTTAGTTGTCACTGTGTTAACCACAACCAACATGTTGGATCTCTGTTTAGTTGTCACTGTGTTAACCACAACCAACATGTTGGATCTCTGTTTAGTTGTCACTGTGTTAACCACAACCAACATGTTGGATCTCTGTTTAGTTGTCACTGTGTTAACCACAACCAACATGTTGGATCTCTGTTTAGTTGTCACTGTGTTAACCACAACCAACATGTTGGATCTCTGTTTAGTTGTCACTGTGTTAACCACAACCAACATGTTGGATCTCTGTTTAGTTGTCACTGTGTTAACCACAACCAACATGTTGGATCTCTGTTTAGTTGTCACTGTGTTAACCACAACCAACATGTTGGATCTCTGTTTAGTTGTCACTGTGTTAACCACAACCAACATGCTTGATCTCTGTTTAGGGGTCAGTGCTCTAAAATGAGTCTCTCTGGGGAGAGAGAGGAGGGGGTCCCTGCCTCTGAAATGCATCTCTCTGGGAAGAGAGCGGAGGGGGGCCCTGCCTCTAAATTGTGTCTCTCTGGGGAACATGACACCAAAGCTAAGAGGTGAGATGAGAATTTGAAATAATTATTAAGAGTTTATTTCCAAAATGCATCATCTTTGTTTTTTAATCAGAAATGGTTGCTCATTTCAAAATTACTGTTCTCAGATTTTTAACTAATAGATTTTAGATGGGTATATCTTAAATGATTATTACTATTATTTTCAGTTAATGTCACGCCTTGGTCTTAGTATTTTGTGTTGTCTTTAATTATTTGTTCAGGCCAGGGTGTGACATGGGTTATTGTGTTGTCGTATTGGGGGTTTTGTAGGCATTGGGATTGTGGCTGATTAGGGGTGTGTCTAGCATAGGCTTGGAATGTGAAAAAACTTAGAATGTGTGTTTAACATAATAATAAAAAATGAATATTACTAATGTAACCCACTGTAAAGACTGGGTTTAGTTGATTGTGTTGCACTGCTCATGTCCGCGTTCTGGAACTGTCCGCATCCCCGTACAGAACTGTCCGCGTCCACGTACGGAGTTTGTTACAGTGTTGAGACGCCGAAGTTTACTGTTCAATTTGCTTTTTTCTTTACGGTCAGGGACAGTGTGAGTGTAGACATATCCTTTTCACGCTCTATCCTTGTTTCAATTTGTGTTTCACCGGATTCGTCATCATCATCGAGACGAGGGACAGACGAACGACCTGCTAACTAACCAAGCTATTCGGTACAGCTTGGTAAGCTAGCTAGCTACTCTACCAGCAGCATCCTAGTTATCCTAGCTAGTCGGTACAGCTCGGTAATCTAGCTAGCTACTCTACCAGCAGCATCCTAGTTATCCTAGCTATTCGGTACAGCTTGGTAAGCTAGCTAGCTACTCTACCAGCAGCATCCTAGTTATCCTAGCTAGTCGGTACAGCTCGGTAATCTAGCTAGCTACTCTACCAGCAGCATCCTAGTTATCCTAGCTAGTCGGTACAGCTCGGTAAGCTAGCTAGCTACTCTACCAGCAGCATCCTAGTTATCCTAGCTAGTCGGTACAGCTCGGTAAACTAGCTAGCTACTCTACCAGCAGCATCCTAGTTATCCTAGCTAGTCGGTACAGCTCGGTAAGCTAGCTACTCTACCAGCAGCATCCTAGTTATCCTAGCTACTCGGTACAGCTCGGTAATCTAGCTAGCTACTCTACCAGCAGCATCCTAGTTACCATAGCTACCACTACATCATTTCCGGCTGTCTGCATTTCTTGTGGACCGATGGAGCTCCCCGGTTGTTTCTTCCACCTGTTAAATCCCGGTGAGGCTTCTCCCTCTCTCGTTGACGGATGCTGGCTACCTCTGTCCGGTTCTCCTCTCTTCACTAGATGGACGGTAACTTTAGTGTTTAAACCCTCTGTGTCCAAGGACCAAACTTTTGAATATTATTTTCAGGGCGCCTCAATAGCAGGTATTGAACCCCGGGTAAATAATCACTAGTCAGAACCTCAACCTCAGTTTACATTCATTATAAAAAAGCATCTTAATATCTGATATTGTGAGTAAACAACCTCGAGAGTGCGTCTTCCAGCCCTCCAATAAATTACATAATTCAACCCTCCCGGTTATTAAATTTACCTCAACATGCCCCCGGAGAAGGCAGAGTAACGACACCAGGCTTTTAGCGGGGCTGACAGACTGACTACAACGCTCGCGACGCTAAATTAATTTCGTTATTAAAAATGACACACTGCTCGCGCCATTAACTAACGTCTGGAAGTCAGTTCTATTTGTGAAACTCTTCTTATGTGGTGTGATGAAAGAAACATACAGGAACTCAAATCCTTCTGTTCACCTGATTTAGAATTCCTCACAATCAAATGTAGACCGCATTATCTACCAAGAGAATTCTCTTCGATTATAATCACAGCCGTATATATCCCCCCCCAAGCAGACACATCGATGGCTCTGAACGAACTTTATTTAACTCTCTGCAAACTGGAAACGATTTATCCGGAGGCTGCATTCATTGTAGCTGGGGATTTTAACAAGGCTAATCTGAAAACAAGACTCCCTAAATTTTATCAGCATATCGATTGCGCAACCAGGGGTGGAAAGACCCTGGATCATTGTTACTCTAACTTCCGCGACGCATATAAGGCCCTGCCCCGCCCCCTTTCGGAAAAGCTGACCACGACTCCATTTTGTTGATCCCTGCCTACAGACAGAAACTAAAACAAGAAGCTCCCACGCTGAGGTCTGTCCAACGCTGGTCCGACCAAGCTGACTCCACACTCCAAGACTGCTTCCATCACGTGGACTGGGAGATGTTTCGTATTGCGTCAGACAACAACATTGACGAATACGCTGATACGGTGTGCGAGTTCATTAGAACGTGCGTTGAAGATGTCGTTCCCATAGCAACGATTAAAACATTCCCTAACCAGAAACCGTGGATTGATGGCAGCATTCGTGTGAAACTGAAGGCACGGACCACTGCTTTTAATCAGGGCAAGGTGTCTGGTAACATGGCTGAATACAAACAGTGCAGCTATTCCCTCCGCAAGGCTATCAAACAAGCTAAGCGCCAGTACAGAGACAAAGTAGAATCTCAATTCAACGGCTCAGACACAAGAGGTATGTGGCAGGGTCTACAGTCAATCACGGACTACAGGAAGAAACCCAGCCCAGTCACGGACCAGGATGTCTTGCTCCCAGGCAGACTAAATAACTTTTTTGCCCGCTTTGAGGACAATACAGTGCCACTGACACGGCCTGCAACGGAAACATGCGGTCTCTCCTTCACTGCAGCCGAAGTGAGTAAGACATTTAAACGTGTTAACCCTCGCAAGGCTGCAGGCCCAGACGGCATCCCCAGCCGCGCCCTCAGAGCATGCGCAGACCAGCTGGCCGGTGTGTTTACGGACATATTCAATCAATCCCTATACTGCTGTTCCCACATGCTTCAAGAGGGCCACCATTGTTCCTGTTCCCAAGAAAGCTAAGGTAACTGAGCTAAACGACTACCGCCCCGTAGCACTCACATCCGTCATCATGAAGTGCTTTGAGAGACTAGTCAAGGACCATATCACCTCCACCCTACCTGACACCCTTGACCCACTCCAATTTGCTTACCGCCCAAATAGGTCCACAGACGATGCAATCTCAACCACACTGCACACTGCCCTAACCCATCTGGACAAGAGGAATACCTATGTGAGAATGCTGTTCATCGACTACAGCTCGGCATTCAACACCATAGTACCCTCCAAGCTCGTCATCAAGCTCGAGACCCTGGGTCTCGACCCCCGCCCTGTGCAACTGGGTACTGGACTTCCTGACGGGCCGCCCCCAGGTGGTGAGGGTAGGCAACAACATCTCCTCCCGCTGATCCTCAACACTGGGGCCCCACAAGGGTGCGTTCTGAGCCCTCTCCTGTACTCCCTGTTCACCCACGACTGCGTGGCCATGCACGCCTCCAACTCAATCATCAAGTTTGCGGACGACACAACAGTGGTAGGCTTGATTACCAACAACGACGAGACGGCCTACAGGGAGGAGGTGAGGGCCCTCGGAGTGTGGTGTCAGGAAAATAACCTCACACTCAACGTCAACAAAACTAAGGAGATGATTGTGGACTTCAGGAAACAGCAGAGGGAACACCCCCATCCACATCGATGGAACAGTAGTGGAGAGGGTAGCAAGTTTTAAGTTCCTCGGCATACACATCACAGACAAACTGAATTGGTCCACTCACACAGACAGCATCGTGAGGAAGGCGCAGCAGCGCCTCTTCAACCTCAGGAGGCTGAAGAAATTCGGCTTGTCACCAAAAGCACTCACAAACTTCTACAGATGCACAATCGAGAGCATCCTGGCGGGCTGTATCACCGCCTGGTATGGCAACTGCACCGCCCTCAACCGTAAGGCTCTCCAGAGGGTAGTGAGGTCTGCACAACGCATCACCGGGGCAAACTACCTGCCCTCCAGGACACCTACACCACCCGATGCTACAGGAAGGCCATAAAGATCATCAAGGACATCAACCACCCGAGCCACTGCCTGTTCACCCCGCTGCCATCCAGAAGGCGAGGTCAGTACAGGTGCATCAACGCTGGGACCGAGAGACTGAAAAACAGCTTCTATCTCAAGGCCATCAGACTGTTAAACAGCCACCACTAACATTGAGTGGCTACTGCCAACACACTGTCAATGACACTGACTCTACTCCAGCCACTTTAATCATGGGAATCGATGGGAAATGATG
>NW_024606499.1:0-8983 GCF_018296145.1 Oncorhynchus tshawytscha | reverse complement strand
AATACAGACATAGAGACAGTAGATCTAGCTGGTCTGTCATAATATAATAGAGACAGTAAATCTACCTGGTCTGTCATAATATAGCAGAGACAGTAGATCTAGCTGGTCTGTCATAATATAATAGAGACAGTAGATCTAGCTCATCTGTCATAATATAACAGAGACAGTAGATCTAGCTGGTCTGCCAAATTAGAATCGAGACAGTAGATCTAGCTGGTCTGTCATAATATAATAGAGACAGTAGATCTAGCTGGTCTGTCAAAATATAATAGAGACGGTAGATCTAGCTGGTCTGTCATAATATAATAGAGACAGTAGATCTAGCTGGTCTGTCATAATATAATAGAGACAGTAGATCTAGCTGGTCTGTCATAATATAATAGAGACAGTAGATCTAGCTGGTCTGTCAAAATATAATAGAGACAGTAGATCTAGCTGGTCTGTCAAAATATAATAGAGACAGTAGATCTAGCTGGTCTGTGATAATATAATAGAGACAGTAGATCTAGCTCGTCTGTCATAATATAACAGAGACAGTAGATCTAGCTGGTCTGCCAAATTAGAATCGAGACAGTAGATCTAGCTGGTCTGTCAAAATATAATAGAGACAGTAGATCTAGCTGGTCTGTCAAAATATAATAGAGACAGTAGATCTAGCTGGTCTGTCATAATATAATAGAGACAGTAGATCTAGCTGGTCTGTCATAATATAATAGAGACAGTAGATCTAGCTGGTCTGTCATAATATAATAGAGACAGTAGATCTAGCTGGTCTGTCAAAATATAATAGAGACAGTAGATCTAGCTGGTCTGTCATAGTACAATAGAGACAGTAGATCTAGCTGGTCTGTCATAATATAATAGAGACATAGAGACAGTAGATCTAGCTGGTCTGTCATAATATAATAGAGACAGTAGATCTAGCTGGTCTGTCATAATATAATAGAGACAGTAGATCTAGCTGGTCTGTCATAATATAATAGAGACATAGAGACAGTAGATCTAGCTGGTCTGTCATAATATAATAGAGACAGTAGATCTAGCTGGTCTGTCATAATATAATAGAGACAGTAGATCTAGCTGGTCTGTCATAATATAATAGAGACAGTAGATCTAGCTGGTCTGTCATAATATAATAGAGACAGTAGATCTAGCTGGTCTGTCATAATATAATAGAGACAGTAGATCTAGCTGGTCTGTCATAATATAATAGACAGTAGATCTAGCTGGTCTGTCATAATATAATAGAGACAGTAGATCTAGCTGGTCTGTCATAATATAATAGAGACAGTAGATCTAGCTGGTCTGTCATAATATAATAGAGACAGTAGATCTAGCTGGTCTGTCATAATATAATAGAGACAGTAGGTCTGTCATAATATAGCTGTAGATCTCTGTCATAATATAATAGAGACAGTAGATCTAGCTGGTCTGTCATAATATAATAGAGACAGTAGATCTAGCTGGTCTGTCATAATATAATAGAGACAGTAGATCTAGCTGGTCTGTCATAATATAATAGAGACAGTAGATCTAGCTGGTCTGTCATAATATAGACAGAGACAGTAGATCTAGCTGGTCTGTCATAATATAATAGAGACAGTAGATCTAGCTGGTCTGTCATAATATAATAGAGACAGTAGATCTAGCTGGTCTGTCATAATATAATAGAGACAGTAGATCTAGCTGGTCTGTCATAATATAATAGAGACAGTAGATCTAGCTGGTCTGTCATAATATAATAGAGACAGTAGATCTAGCTGGTCTGTCATAATATAATAGAGACAGTAGATCTAGCTGGTCTGTCATAATATAATAGAGACAGTAGATCTAGCTGGTCTGTCATAATATAATAGAGACAGTAGATCTAGCTGGTCTGTCATAATATAATAGAGACAGTAGATCTAGCTGGTCTGTCATAATATAATAGAGACAGTAGATCTAGCTGGTCTGTCATAATATAATAGAGACAGAGACAGAGACTAGCTGGTCTGTCATAATATAATAGAGACAGATAGATAATATAGTAGTAGATCTAGCTGGTCTGTCATAATATAATAGAGACAGTAGATCTAGCTGGTCTGTCATAATATAATAGAGACAGTAGATCTAGCTGGTCTGTCATAATATAATAGAGACAGTAGATCTAGCTGGTCTGTCATAATATAATAGAGACAGTAGATCTAGCTGGTCTGTCATAATATAATAGAGACAGTAGATCTAGCTGGTCTGTCATAATATAATAGAGACAGTAGATCTAGCTGGTCTGTCATAATATAATAGAGACAGTAGATCTAGCTGGTCTGTCATAATATAATAGAGACAGTAGATCTAGCTGGTCTGTCATAATATAATAGAGACAGTAGATCTAGCTGGTCTGTCATAATATAATAGAGACAGTAGATCTAGCTGGTCTGTCATAATATAATAGAGACAGTAGATCTAGCTGGTCTGTCATAATATAATAGAGACAGTAGATCTAGCTGGTCTGTCATAATATAATAGAGACAGTAGATCTAGCTGGTCTGTCATAATATAATAGAGACAGTAGATCTAGCTGGTCTGTCATAATATAATAGAGACAGTAGATCTAGCTGTAGTCTGTCAATCTAGATCTAGCTGGTCTGTCATAATATAATAGAGACAGTAGATCTAGCTGGTCTGTCATAATATAATAGAGACAGTAGATCTAGCTGGTCTGTCATAATATAATAGAGACAGTAGATCTAGCTGGTCTGTCATAATATAATAGAGACAGTAGATCTAGCTGGTCTGTCATAATATAGACAGTAGATCTAGCTGGTCTGTCATAATATAATAGAGACAGTAGATCTAGCTGGTCTGTCATAATATAATAGAGACAGTAGATCTAGCTGGTCTGTCATAATATAATAGAGACAGTAGATCTAGCTGGTCTGTCATAATATAATAGAGACAGTAGATCTAGCTGGTCTGTCATAATATAATAGAGACAGTCTAGCTGGTCTGTCAGCTAGTCTAGATCTAGCTGGTCTGTCATAATATAATAGAGACAGTAGATCTAGCTGGTCTGTCATAATATAATAGAGACAGTAGATCTAGCTGGTCTGTCATAATAATATAATAGAGACAGTAGATCTAGCTGGTCTGTCATAATATAATCTAGAGTCATAACAGTAGAGACAGTAGATCTAGCTGGTCTGTCATAATATAATAGAGACAGTAGATCTAGCTGGTCTGTCATAATATAATAGAGACAGTAGATCTAGCTGGTCTGTCATAATATAATAGAGACAGTAGATCTAGCTGGTCTGTCATAATATAATAGAGACAGTAGATCTAGCTGGTCTGTCATAATATAATAGAGACAGTAGATCTAGCTGGTCTGTCATAATATAATAGAGACAGTAGATCTAGCTGGTCTGTCATAATATAATAGAGACAGTAGATCTAGCTGGTCTGTCATAATATAATAGAGACAGTAGATCTAGCTGGTCTGTCATAATATAATAGAGACAGTAGATCTAGCTGGTCTGTCATAATATAATAGAGACAGTAGATCTAGCTGGTCTGTCATAATATAATAGAGACAGTAGATCTAGCTGGTCTGTCATAATATAATAGAGACAGTAGATCTAGCTGGTCTGTCATAATATAATAGAGACAGTAGATCTAGCTGGTCTGTCATAATATAATAGAGACAGTAGATCTAGCTGGTCTGTCATAATATAATAGAGACAGTAGATCTAGCTGGTCTGTCATAATATAATAGAGACAGTAGATCTAGCTGGTCTGTCATAATATAGAGACAGTAGAGACAGAGACAGTAGATCTAGCTGGTCTGTCATAATATAATAGAGACAGTAGATCTAGCTGGTCTGTCATAATATAATAGAGACAGTAGATCTAGCTGGTCTGTCATAATATAATAGAGACAGTAGATCTAGCTGGTCTGTCATAATATAATAGAGACAGTAGATCTAGCTGGTCTGTCATAATATAATAGAGACAGTAGATCTAGCTGGTCTGTCATAATATAATAGAGACAGTAGATCTAGCTGGTCTGTCATAATATAATAGAGACAGTAGATCTAGCTGGTCTGTCATAATATAATAGAGACAGTAGATCTAGCTGGTCTGTCATAATATAATAGAGACAGTAGATCTAGCTGGTCTGTCATAATATAATAGAGACAGTAGATCTAGCTGGTCTGTCATAATATAATAGAGACAGTATATCTACCTGGTCTGTCATAATATAATAGAGACAGTAGATCTAGCTGGTCTGTCATAATATAATAGAGACAGTAAATCTACCTGGTCTGTCATAATATAGCAGAGACAGTAGATCTAGCTGGTCTGTCATAATATAATAGAGACAGTAGATCTAGCTGGTCTGTCATAATATAATAGAGACAGTAGATCTAGCTGGTCTGCCAAATTAGAATCGAGACAGTAGATCTAGCTGGTCTGTCATAATATAATAGAGACAGTAGATCTAGCTGGTCTGTCAAAATATAATAGAGACGGTAGATCTAGCAGAGACAGTAGATCTAGCTGGTCTGTGATAATATAATAGAGACAGTAGATCTAGCTGGTCTGTCATAATATAATAGAGACAGTAGATCTAGCTGGTCTGTCATAATATAATAGAGACAGTAGATCTAGCTGGTCTGTCATAATATAATAGAGACAGTAGATCTAGCTGGTCTGTCATAATATAATAGAGACAGTAGATCTAGCTGGTCTGTCATAATATAATAGACATAGAGACAGTAGATCTAGCTGGTCTGTCATAATATAATAGAGACAGTAGATCTAGCTGGTCTGTCATAATATAATAGAGACAGTAGATCTAGCTGGTCTGTCATAATATAATAGAGACAGTAGATCTAGCTGGTCTGTCATAATATAATAGAGACAGTAGATCTAGCTGGTCTGTCATAATATAATAGAGACAGTAGATCTAGCTGGTCTGTCATAATATAATAGAGACAGTAGATCTAGCTGGTCTGTCATAATATAATAGAGACAGTAGATCTAGCTGGTCTGTCATAATATAATAGAGACAGTAGATCTAGCTGGTCTGTCATAATATAATAGAGACAGTAGATCTAGCTGGTCTGTCATAATATAATAGAGACAGTAGATCTAGCTGGTCTGTCATAATATAATAGAGACAGTAGATCTAGCTGGTCTGTCATAATATAATAGAGACAGTAGATCTAGCTGGTCTGTCATAATATAATAGAGACAGTAGATCTAGCTGGTCTGTCATAATATAATAGAGACAGTAGATCTAGCTGGTCTGTCATAATATAATAGAGACAGTAGATCTAGCTGGTCTGTCAAATATAATAGAGACAGTAGATCTAGCTGGTCTGTCATAATATAATAGAGACAGTAGATCTAGCTGGTCTGTCATAATATAATAGAGACAGTAGATCTAGCTGGTCTGTCATAATATAATAGAGACAGTAGATCTAGCTGGTCTGTCATAATATAATAGAGACAGTAGATCTAGCTGGTCTGTCATAATATATAATAGAGACAGTAGATCTAGCTGGTCTGTCATAATATAATAGAGACAGTAGATCTAGCTGGTCTGTCATAATATAATAGAGACAGTAGATCTAGCTGGTCTGTCATAATATAATAGAGACAGTAGATCTAGCTGGTCTGTCATAATATAATAGAGACAGTAGATCTAGCTGGTCTGTCATAATATAATAGAGACAGTAGATCTAGCTGGTCTGTCATAATATAATAGAGACAGTAGATCTAGCTGGTCTGTCATAATATAATAGAGACATAGAGACAGTAGATCTAGCTGGTCTGTCATAATATAATAGAGACAGTAGATCTAGCTGGTCTGTCATAATATAATAGAGACAGTATATCTACCTGGTCTGTCATAATATAATAGAGACAGTAGATCTAGCTGGTCTGTCATAATATAATAGAGACAGTAAATCTACCTGGTCTGTCATAATATAGCAGAGACGATCTAGCTGGTCTGTCATAATATAATAGAGACAGTAGATCTAGCTGGTCTGTCATAATATAATAGAGACAGTAGATCTAGCTGGTCTGTCATAATATAATAGAGACAGTAGATCTAGCTGGTCTGTCATAATATAATAGAGACAGTAGATCTAGCTGGTCTGTCATAATATAATAGAGACAGTAGATCTAGCTGGTCTGTCATAATATAATAGAGACAGTAGATCTAGCTGGTCTGTCATAATATAATAGAGACAGTAGATCTAGCTGGTCTGTCATAATATAGAAATAGAGACAGTAGATCTAGCTGGTCTGTCATAATATAATAGAGACAGTAGATCTAGCTGGTCTGTCATAATATAATAGAGACAGTAGATCTAGCTGGTCTGTCATAATATAATAGAGACAGTAGATCTAGCTGGTCTGTCATAATATAATAGAGACAGTAGATCTAGCTGGTCTGTCATAAATATAATAGAGACAGTAGATCTAGCTGGTCTGTCATAATATAATAGAGACAGTAGATCTAGCTGGTCTGTCATAATATAATAGAGACAGTAGATCTAGCTGGTCTGTCATAATATAATAGAGACAGTAGATCTAGCTGGTCTGTCATAATATAATAGAGACAGTAGATCTAGCTGGTCTGTCATAATATAATAGAGACAGTAGATCTAGCTGGTCTGTCATAATATAATAGAGACAGTAGATCTAGCTGGTCTGTCATAATATAATAGAGACAGTAGATCTAGCTGGTCTGTCATAATATAATAGAGACAGTAGATCTAGCTGGTCTGTCATAATATAATAGAGACAGTAGATCTAGCTGGTCTGTCATAATATAATAGAGACAGTAGATCTAGCTGGTCTGTCATAATATAATAGAGACAGTAGATCTAGCTGGTCTGTCATAATATAATAGAGACAGTAGATCTAGCTGGTCTGTCATAATATAATAGAGACAGTAGATCTAGCTGGTCTGTCATAATATAATAGAGACAGTAGATCTAGCTGGTCTGTCATAATATAATAGAGACAGTAGATCTAGCTGGTCTGTCATAATATAATAGAGACAGTAGATCTAGCTGGTCTGTCATAATATAATAGAGACAGTAGATCTAGCTGGTCTGTCATAATATAATAGAGACAGTAGATCTAGCTGGTCTGTCATAATATAATAGAGACAGTAGATCTAGCTGGTCTGTCATAATATAATAGAGACAGTAGATCTAGCTGGTCTGTCATAATATAATAGAGACAGTAGATCTAGCTGGTCTGTCATAATATAATAGAGACAGTAGATCTAGCTGGTCTGTCATAATACAATAGAGACAGTAGATCTAGCTGGTCTGTCATAATATAATAGAGACAGTAGATCTAGCTGGTCTGTCATAATATAATAGAGACAGTAGATCTAGCTGGTCTGTCATAATATAATAGAGACAGTAGATCTAGCTGGTCTGTCATAATATAATAGAGACAGTAGATCTAGCTGGTCTGTCATAATATAATAGAGACAGTAGATCTAGCTGGTCTGTCATAATATAATAGAGACAGTAGATCTAGCTGGTCTGTCATAATATAATAGAGACAGTAGATCTAGCTGGTCTGTCATAATATAATAGAGACATAGAGACAGTAGATCTAGCTGGTCTGTCATAATATAATAGAGACAGTAGATCTAGCTGGTCTGTCATAATATAATAGAGACAGTAGATCTAGCTGGTCTGTCATAATATAATAGAGACAGTAGATCTAGCTGGTCTGTCATAATATAATAGAGACAGTAGATCTAGCTGGTCTGTCATAATATAATAGAGACAGTAGATCTAGCTGGTCTGTCATAATATAATAGAGACAGTAGATCTAGCTGGTCTGTCATAATATAATAGAGACAGTAGATCTAGCTGGTCTGTCATAATATAATAGAGACAGTAGATCTAGCTGGTCTGTCATAATATAATAGAGACAGTAGATCTAGCTGGTCTGTCATAATATAATAGAGACAGTAGATCTAGCTGGTCTGTCATAATATAATAGAGACAGTAGATCTAGCTGGTCTGTCATAATATAATAGAGACAGTAGATCTAGCTGGTCTGTCATAATATAATAGAGACAGTAGATCTAGCTGGTCTGTCATAATATAATAGAGACAGTAGATCTAGCTGGTCTGTCATAATATAATAGAGACAGTAGATCTAGCTGGTCTGTCATAATATAATAGAGACAGTAGATCTAGCTGGTCTGTCATAATATAATAGAGACATAGAGACAGTAGATCTAGCTGGTCTGTCATAATATAATAGAGACAGTAGATCTAGCTGGTCTGTCATAATATAATAGAGACAGTAGATCTAGCTGGTCTGTCATAATATAATAGAGACAGTAGATCTAGCTGGTCTGTCATAATATAATAGAGACAGTAGATCTAGCTGGTCTGTCATAAATATAATAGAGACAGTAGATCTAGCTGGTCTGTCATAATATAATAGAGACAGTAGATCTAGCTGGTCTGTCATAATATAATAGAGACAGTAGATCTAGCTGGTCTGTCATAATATAATAGAGACAGTAGATCTAGCTGGTCTGTCATAATATAATAGAGACAGTAGATCTAGCTGGTCTGTCATAATATAATAGAGACAGTAGATCTAGCTGGTCTGTCATAATATAATAGAGACAGTAGATCTAGCTGGTCTGTCATAATATAATAGAGACAGTAGATCTAGCTGGTCTGTCATAATATAATAGAGACAGTAGATCTAGCTGGTCTGTCATAATATAATAGAGACAGTAGATCTAGCTGGTCTGTCATAATATAATAGAGACAGTAGATCTAGCTGGTCTGTCATAATATAATAGAGACAGTAGATCTAGCTGGTCTGTCATAATATAATAGAGACAGTAGATCTAGCTGGTCTGTCATAATATAATAGAGACAGTAGATCTAGCTGGTCTGTCATAATATAATAGAGACAGTAGATCTAGCTGGTCTGTCAT
>NW_024606498.1:0-8977 GCF_018296145.1 Oncorhynchus tshawytscha | reverse complement strand
ATGACAGTAGATAGACCAGGGTAATATAGTGACAGTAGAGGGTACACCAGGGTAATATAATGACAGTAGATGGTAGACCAGGGTGATATAATGAAAGGAGAGACCAGGGTAATATAATGACAGTAGATGGTAGACCAGGGTAATATAATGACAGTAGATGGTAGACCAGGGTGATATAATGACAGTAGAGTGTAGACCAGGGTAATATAATGACAGTAGATGGTAGACCAGGGTAATATAATGACAGTAGATGGTAGAACAGGGTAATATAATGACAGTAGATGGTAGTCCAGGGTTATACAATAACAGTGGATGGTAGACCAGGTAATATAATGACAGTAGAGGGTAGACCAGGGTAATATAATGAAAGTAGATGGTAGACCAGGGAAATGTAATGACAGTAGAGACCAGGGTAATATAATGACAGTAGAGGGTAGACCAGGGTAATATAATGACAGTAGATGGTAGACCAGGGTAATATATTGACAGGAGATAGACCAGGTAATATAGTGACAGTAGATGGTAGACCAGGGTAATCTAATGACAGTAGATGGTAGACCAGGGTAATATAATGACAGTAGATGGTAGACCAGGGTAATATAATGACAGTAGATGGTAGACCAGGGTGATATAATGACAGTAGAGTGTAGACCAGGGTAATATAATGACAGTAGAATGTAGACCAGGGTAATATAATGACAGTAGACGGGTGACCAGGGGAGAGTAGGGTAATATAATGACAGTAGAGGGTAGACCAGGGTAATATAATGACAGTAGACGGTAGACCAGGGTAATATAATGACAGTAGAGACCAGGTTAATATAATGACAGTAGATGGTAGACCAGGGTAATATAATGACAGTAGTTGGTAGACCAGGGTGATATAATGACAGTAGAGTGTAGACCAGGGTAATATAATGACAGTAGATGGTAGACCAGGGTATTATAATGACAGTAGATGGTAGACCAGGGTAATATAATGACAGGAGATGGTAGACCAGGGTAATACAAACCAGGGTAATATAGACCAGGGTAATATAATGACAGTAGATGGGAGACCAGGGGAGAGTAGGGTAATATAATGACAGTAGATGGTAGACCAGGGTAATATAATGACAGTAGAGGGGATACCAGGGTAATATAATGACAGTAGATGGTAGACCAGGGTAATATAATGACAGTAGATGGTAGACCAGGGTAATATAATGACAGTAGATGGTAGACCAGGGTGATATAATGACAGTAGAGTGTAGACCAGGGTAATATAATGACAGTAGATGGTAGACCAGGGTAATATAATGACAGTAGATGGTAGACCAGGGTAATATAATGACAGGAGATGGTAGACCAGGGTAATATAAACCAGGGTAATATAGACCAGGGTAATATAATGACAGTAGATGGGAGACCAGGGGAGAGTAGGGTAATATAATGACAGTAGATGGTAGACCAGGGTAATATAATGACAGTAGAGGGGATACCAGGGTAATATAATGACAGTAGATGGTAGACCAGGGTAATATAATGACAGTAGATGGTAGACCAGGGTATTATAATGACAGTAGATGGTAGACCAGGGTAATATAATGACAGGAGATGGTAGACCAGGGTAATATAAACCAGGGTAATATAGACCAGGGTAATATAATGACAGTAGGTGGTAGACAAGGGTAATATAATCACAGTAGATGGTAGACGAGGGAAATAATAATGACATTAGATGGTAGACCAGGGTAATATAATGACAGTAGATGGTAGACCAGGGAAATATAATGACAGTAGATGGTAGACCAGGGTAATATAGTGACAGTAGACGGTAGACCATTGTAATATAATGACAGTAGATGGTAGACCAGGGTAATATAATGACAGGAGATGGTAGACCAGGGTAATATAAACCAGGGTAATATAGACCAGGGTAATATAGTGACAGTAGATGGTAGACCAGGGTAATATAATGACAGTAGATGGTAGACCAGGGTAATATAATGACAGGAGAGACCAGGGTAATATAATGACAGTAGATGGTAGACCAGGGTAATATAATGACAGTAGATGGTAGACCAGGGTGATATAATGACAGTAGACCAGGGTAATATAATGACAGTAGATGGGAGACCAGGGAGAGTAGGGTAATATAATGACAGTAGAGGGTAGACCAGGGTAATATAATGACAGTAGAGGGTAGACCAGGGTAATATAATGTCAGTAGAGACCAGGTTAATATAATGACAGTAGAGGGTAGACCAGGGTAATATAATGACAGTAGATGGCAGACCAGGGTAATATAATGACAGTAGATGGAAGACCAGGGTGATATAATGACTGTAGATGGTAGACCAGGGTAATATAATGACAGGAGAGACCAGGGTAATATAATGACAGTAGATGGTAGACCAGGGTAATATAATGACAGTAGATGGTAGACCAGGGTGATATAATGACAGTAGAGTGTAGACCAGGGTAATATATTGACAGTAGATGGTAGACCAGGGTAATATAATGACAGTAGATGGTAGACCAGGGTGATATAATGACAGTAGAGTGTAGACCAGGGTAATATAATGACAGTAGATGGTAGACCAGGGTAATATAATGACAGTAGATGGTAGACCAGGGTAATATAATGACAGTAGATGGTAGACCAGGGTGATATAATGACAGTAGAGTGTAGACCAGGGTAATATAATGACAGTAGAATGTAGACCAGGGTAATATAATGACAGTAGACGGGAGACCAGGGGAGAGTAGGGTAATATAATGACAGTAGAGGGTAGACCAGGGTAATATAATGACAGTAGACGGTAGACCAGGGTAATATAATGACAGTAGAGACCAGGTTAATATAATGACAGTAGAGGGTAGACCAGGGTAATATAATGACAGTAGATGGAAGACCAGGGTGATATAATGACTGTAGATGGTAGACCAGGGTAATATAATGACAGGAGAGACCAGGGTAATATAATGACAGTAGATGGTAGACCAGGGTAATATAATGACAGTAGATGGTAGACCAGGGTGATATAATGACAGTAGAGTGTAGACCAGGGTAATATATTGACAGTAGATGGTAGACCAGGGTAATATAATGACAGTAGATGGTAGACCAGGGTGATATAATGACAGTAGAGTGTAGACCAGGGTAATATAATGACAGTAGATGGTAGACCAGGGTAATATAATGACAGTAGATGGTAGACCAGGGTGATATAATGACAGTAGAGTGTAGACCAGGGTAATATAATGACAGTAGATGGTAGACCAGGGTAATATAATGACAGTAGACGGGAGACCAGGGGAGAGGAGGGTAATATAATGACAGTAGAGGGTAGACCAGGGTAATATAATGACAGTAGATGGTAGACCAGGGTATATAATGACAGTAGATGGTAGACCAGGGTAATATAATGACAGTAGATTGCAGACCAGGGTAATATAATGACAGTAGAGTTTAGACCAGGGTAATATAATGACAGTAGATGGTAGACCAGGGTAACATAATGACAGTAGAGGGTAGACCAGGGCAATATAATGACAGTAGATGGTAGACCAGGGTAATATAATGACAGTAGATAGACCAGGGTAATATAATGACAGTAGAGGGTAGACCAGGGTAATATAATGACAGTAGATGGTAGACCAGGGTAATATAATGACAGTAGATAGACCAGGGTAATATAGTGACAGTAGACGGTAGTAGACCAGGGTAATCTAATGACAGTAGATGGCAGACCAGGGTAATATAATGACAGTAGATGGTAGACCAGGGCAATATAATGACAGTAGATGGTAGACCAGGGTGATATAATGACAGTAGAGTGTAGACCAGGGTAATATAATGACAGTAGAATGTAGACCAGGGTAATATAATGACAGTAGACGGGTGACCAGGGGAGAGTAGGGTAATATAATGACAGTAGAGGGTAGACCAGGGTAATATAATGACAGTAGACGGTAGACCAGGGTAATATAATGACAGTAGAGACCAGGTTAATATAATGACAGTAGATGGTAGACCAGGGTAATATAATGACAGTAGATGGTAGACCAGGGTAATATAATGACAGTAGTTGGTAGACCAGGGTAATATAATGACAGGAGATGGTAGATCAGGGTAATATAAACCAGGGTAATATAGACCAGGGTAATATAATGACAGTAGATGGTAGACCAGGGTAATATAATGACAGTAGATGGTAGACCAGGGCAATATAATGACAGTAGATGGTAGACCAGGGTAATATAATGACAGTAGATGGTAGACCAGGGTAATATAATGACAGGAGAGACCAGGGTAATATAATGACAGTAGATGGTAGACCAGGGTAATATAATGACATTAGATGGTAGACCAGGGTGATATAATGACAGTAGAGTGTAGACCAGGGTAATATATTGACAGTAGATGGTAGACCAGGGTAATATAATGACAGTAGAGTTTAGACCAGGGTAATGTAATTGACAGGGGATGGTAGACCAGGGTAATATAATGACAGTAGATGGTAGACCAGGGTAATATAATGACAGTAGAGTTTAGACCAGGGTAATATAATGACAGGGATGGTAGATCAGGGTAATATAATGACAGTGGATGGTAGACCAGGGTAATATAATGACATTAGAGACCAGGGTAATATAATGACAGTAGATGGTAGACCAGGGTAATATAATGACAGTACAGGGTAGACCAGGGTAATATAATGACAGTAGAGGGTAGACCAGGGTAATATAATGACAGTAGAGGGTCGACCAGGGTATTATAATGACAGTAGATGGTAGACCAGGGTAATATAATGACAGTAGAGACCAGGGTAATATAATGACAGTAGATGGTAGACCAGGGTAACATAATGACAGTAGATGGTAGACCAGGGTAATATAATGACAGTAGATAGACCAGGGTAATATAGTGACAGTAGAGGGTACACCAGGGTAATATAATGACAGTAGATGGCAGACCAGGGTAATATAATGACAGTAGATGGTAGACCAGGGTGAGATAATGACTGTAGATGGTAGACCAGGGTAATATAATGAAAGGAGAGACCAGGGTAATATAATGACAGTAGATGGTAGACCAGGGTAATATAATGACAGTAGATGGTAGACCAGGGTGATATAATGACAGTAGAGTGTAGACCAGGGTAATATAATGACAGTAGATGGTAGACCAGGGTAATATAATGACAGTAGATGGTAGAACAGGGTAATATAATGACAGTAGATGGTAGTCCAGGGTTATACAATGACAGTGGATGGTAGACCAGGGTAATATAATGACAGTAGAGACCAGGGTAATATAATGACAGTAGAGGGTAGACCAGGGTAATATAATGAAAGTAGATGGTAGACCAGGGAAATGTAATGACAGTAGAGACCAGGGTAATATAATGACAGTAGAGGGTAGACCAGGGTAATATAATGACAGTAGATGGTAGACCAGGGTAATATATTGACAGTAGATAGACCAGGGTAATATAATGACAGTAGATGGTAGACCAGGGTAATATAATGACAGTAGATGGTAGACCAGGGTAATATAATGACAGTAGATGGTAGACCAGGGTAATATAATGACAGTAGATGGTAGACCAGGGTGATATAATGACAGTAGAGTGTAGACCAGGGTAATATAATGACAGTAGAATGTAGACCAGGGTAATATAATGACAGTAGACGGGTGACCAGGGAGAGTAGGTAATATAATGACAGTAGAGGGTAGACCAGGGTAATATAATGACAGTAGACGGTAGACCAGGGTAATATAATGACAGTAGATAGTAGACCAGGGTATTATAATGACAGTAGATGGCAGACCAGGGTAATATAATGACAGTAGATGGTAGACCAGGGTAATATAATGACAGTAGATAGATCAGGGAAATATAATGACAGTAGAGGGTAGACCAGGGTAATATAATGACAGTAGAGGGATACCAGGGTAATATAATGACAGTAGATGGTAGACCAGGGTAATATAATGACAGTAGATGGTAGACCAGGGTATTATAATGACAGTAGATGGTAGACCAGGGTAATATAATGACAGTAGATGGTAGACCAGGGTAATATAATGACAGTAGAGGGGATACCAGGGTAATATAATGACATTAGATGGTAGACCAGGGTAATATAATGACAGTAGATGGTAGACCAGGGAAATATAATGACAGTAGATGGTAGACCAGGGTAATATAGTGACAGTAGACGGTAGACCATTGTAATATAATGACAGTAGATGGTAGACCAGGGTAATATAATGACAGGAGATGGTAGACCAGGGTAATATAAACCAGGGTAATATAGACCAGGGTAATATAATGACAGTAGGTGGTAGACCAGGGTAATATAATCACAGTAGATGGTAGACGAGGGAAATAATAATGACATTAGATGGTAGACCAGGGTAATATAATGACAGTAGATGGTAGACCAGGGAAATATAATGACAGTAGATGGTAGACCAGGGTAATATAGTGACAGTAGATGGTAGACCAGGGTAATATAATGAGAGTAGATGGTAGACCAGGGTAATATAATGACAGGAGAGACCAGGGTAATATAATGACAGTAGATGGTAGACCAGGGTAATATAATGACAGTAGATGGTAGACCAGGGTGATATAATGACAGTAGAGTGTAGACCAGGGTGATATAATGACAGTAGAATGTAGACCAGGGTAATATAATGACAGTAGATGGGAGACCAGGGGAGAGTAGGGTAATATAATGACAGTAGAGGGTAGACCAGGGTAATATAATGACAGTAGACGGTAGACCGGGGTAATATAATGTCAGTAGAGACCAGGTTAATATAATGACAGTAGAGGGTAGACCAGGGTAATATAATGACAGTAGATGGCAGACCAGGGTAATATAATGACAGTAGATGGAAGACCAGGGTGATATAATGACTGTAGATGGTAGACCAGGGTAATATAATGACAGGAGAGACCAGGGTAATATAATGACAGTAGATGGTAGACCAGGGTAATATAATGACAGTAGATGGTAGACCAGGGTGATATAATGACAGTAGAGTGTAGACCAGGGTAATATATTGACAGTAGATGGTAGACCAGGGTAATATAATGACAGTAGATGGTAGACCAGGGTGATATAATGACAGTAGAGTGTAGACCAGGGTAATATAATGACAGTAGATGGTAGACCAGGGTAATATAATGACAGTAGATGGTAGACCAGGGTAATATAATGACAGTAGAGTGTAGACCAGGGTAATATAATGACAGTAGAATGTAGACCAGGGTAATATAATGACAGTAGATGGGAGACCAGGGAGAGTAGGGTAATATAATGACAGTAGAGGGTAGACCAGGGTAATATAATGACAGTAGACGGTAGACCAGGGTAATATAATGTCAGTAGAGACCAGGTTAATATAATGACAGTAGAGGGTAGACCAGGGTAATATAATGACAGTAGATGGCAGACCAGGGTAATATAATGACAGTAGATGGAAGACCAGGGTGATATAATGACTGTAGATGGTAGACCAGGGTAATATAATGACAGTAGATGGTAGACCAGGGTAATATAATGACAGGAGAGACCAGGGTAATATAATGACAGTAGATGGTAGACCGGGGTAATATAATGACAGTAGATGGTAGACCAGGGTGAGATAATGACTGTAGATGGTAGACCAGGGTAATATAATGAAAGTAGATGGTAGACCAGGGTAATATAATGACAGGGGATGGTAGACCAGGGTAATATAATGACAGTAGAGGGTCGACCAGGGTATATAATGACAGTAGATGGTAGACCAGGGTAATATAATGACAGTAGATGGTAGACCAGGGTAATATAATGACCGTAGAGGGGTAGACCAGGGTAATATAATGACAGTAGATGGTAGACCAGGGTAATATAATGCCAGTAGATGGTAGACCAGGGTAATATAATGACAGTAGAGGGAGACTAGGGAGAGGGGTAATATAATGACAGTAGAGGGTAGACCAGGGTAATATAATGACAGTAGATGGTAGACCAGGGTAATATAATGACAGTAGAGACCAGGTTAATATAATGACAGTAGATGGTAGACCAGGGTAATATAATGACAGTAGATGGTAGACCAGGGTAATATAATGACAGTAGAGTGGAGACCAGGGTAATATAATGACAGTAGATGGTAGACCAGGGTAATATAATGACAGTTGATGGTAGACCAGGGTGATATAATGACAGTAGAGTGTAGACCAGGGTAATATAATGACAGTAGATGGTAGACCAGGGTAATATAATGACAGTAGATGGGAGACCAGGGTATTATAATGACAGTAGATGGTAGACCAGGGTAATATAATGACAGTATAGGGTAGACCAGGGTAATATAATGACAGTAGAGTTTAGACCAGGGTAATATAATAACAGGGGATGGTAGATCAGGGTAATATAATGACAGTAGATGGTAGACCAGGTAATATAATGACAGTGGATGGTAGACCAGGGTAATTTAATGACACATTAGAGACCAGGGTAATATAATGACAGTAGATGGTAGACCAGGGTAATATAATGACAGTAGATAGTAGACCAGGGTATTATAATGACAGTAGATGGCAGACCAGGGTAATATAATGAAAGTAGATGGTAGACCAGGGTAATATAATGACAGTAGATGGCAGGCCAGGGTAATATAATGACAGTAGATGGTAGACCAGGGTAATATAATGACAGGGGATGGTAGACCAGGGTAATATAATGACAGTAGATGGTAGACCAGGCTAATATAATGACAGTAGAGGGTAGACAAGGGTAATATAATGACAAAAGATGGTAGACCAGAATAATATAATGACAGTAGAGGGTCGACCAGGGTATTATAATGACAGTAGATGGTAGACCAGGGTAATATAATGACAGTAGAGACCAGGGTAATATAATGACAGTAGATGGTAGACCAGGGTAACATAATGACAGTAGAGGGTAGACCAGGGCAATATAA
>NW_024606497.1:0-8966 GCF_018296145.1 Oncorhynchus tshawytscha | reverse complement strand
GAGAACTGGTAGGGAGGGAGAACAGAGAACTGGTAGAGGAGACCAGAGAACTGGTACAGAGGGAGACCAGAGAACTGGTAGGGAGGGAGACGTGAGAACTGACAGGGAGGGAGTCCAGAGAAGTAGTAGGGAGGGAGACCAGAGAACTGAGACCAGAGAACTGACAGGGAGGGAGTCCAGAGAACTGGTAGGGAGAGAGACCAGAGAACTGACAGGGAGGGAGACCAGAGAACTGGTAGGGAGAGAGACCAGAGAACTGGTAGGGAGGGAGACCAGAGAACTGACAGGGAGGGGAAATGGAGAACTGGTAGGGAGGGGGACCAGAGAACTGGTAGGGAGGGAGACCAGAGAACTGGTAGGGAGGGAGACCAGAGAACTGACAGGGAGGGGGAATGGAGAACTGGTAGGGAGTGAGACCAGAGAACTGACAGGGAGGGGGACTAGAGAACTGGTAGGGAGAGAGACGAGAAAACTGGTAGGGGGGACCAGAGAACTGGTAGGGAGGGCGACCAGAGAACTGGTAGGGAAGGAGACCAGAGAACTGAGACCAGAGAACTGAGACAAGAGAACTGACAGGGAGGGGGACCAGAGAACTGGTAGGGGAGGGTAGACCAGAGAACTGGTAGGGAGAGAGACCAGAGAACTGGTAGTGAGGAGACCAGAGAACTGACTGGAAGGGGACCAGAGAACTGGTAGGGAGGGGGACCAGAGAACTGACAGGGAGGGGGACCAGAGAACTGGTAGGGAGGAGACCAGAGAACTGGTAGGGAGGGGGACCAGAGAACTGACAGGGAGGGAGACCAGAGAACTGGTAGGGAGGGGGACCAGAGAACTGGTAGGGAGGGAGACCAGAGAACTGACAGGGAGGGAGACCAGGGAACTGGTAGGGAGGGGGACCAGAGAACTGGTAGCGAGGGAGACCAGGGAACTGGTAGGGAGGGGGACCAGAGAACTGGTGGGGAGGGAGACCAGAGAACTGGAAGGGAGAGAGACCAGAGAACTGAGACCAGAGAACTGGGAGGGAGAGAGACCAGAGAACTGAGACCATAGAACTGTTAGGGAGGGAGACCAGAGAACTGGTAGGGAGGGAGACCAGAGAGAACTGGTAGGGAGAGAGACCAGAGAACTGAGACCAGAGAACTGGTAGGGAGAGAGACCAGAGAACTGAGACCAGAGAACTGGTAGGGAGGGAGACCAGAGAACTGACAGGGAGGAGTCCAGAGAACTGGTAGGTAGAGAGACCAGAGAACTGACAGGGAGGGAGACCAGAGAACTGGTAGGGAGAGAGACCAGAGAACTGAGACCAGAGAACTAGGAGGGAGAGAGACCAGAGAACTGACATGGAGGGGCACCAGAGAACTGGTAGGGAGAGGGACCAGAGAACTGAGACCAGAGAACTGACAGGGTGGGGGACCAGAGAACTGGTAGGGAGGGAGACCAGAGAACTGGTAGGGAGGGGGACCAGAGAACTGAGACCAGAGAACTGGTAGGGAGGGAGACCACACACACAAGAGAGAGGAGAAGAAAGAGGAGAAGAGAGAGGGAAAGAGAGATGGAAAGAGAGATGGAAAGAGAGATGGAAAGAGAGAGAGAAAGAGAGAGGAGAAAATAGAGGGAAAGAGAGATCCAGATGAAAACATTTAAGTCCGTTTCCAGCAGGAAGACAGAGAAAATGTTATTAGATGAGGGCTGCCTCTGTAAATTGAACACAGGGGTTAGGCAGAGGGCCAACAAAGTGTGGTCTCAGCGGTGAAGACAGTGTCAGAGAGATACACAGAGCCAAGGCCCTCTGCAATGGAACACAGACCATCTGACTCTGCAATACACAACCCCCCCCCCCACACACACACACAGACACACACAAGCTCCCGAGTGGCACGGCGGTCTAAGTGCATCTCATCAGGCGTCACTACAGAGATCTTAGGAGGGATTCCAGAGAACTGACAGAAATGGGGACCAGAGAACTGAGACCAGAGAACTGAGACCAGAGAACTAACTGGTAGGGGGGCCAGAGAACTGAGACCAGAGAACTGGTAGGGGGACCAGAAAACTGAGACCAGAGAACTGAGAACAGAGAACTGACTGGTAGGGGGACCAGAGAACTGAGACCAGAGAACTGACTGGTAGGGGGACCAGAGAACTGACTAGTAGGGGACCAGAGAACTGACTGGTAGGGGACCAGAGAACTGAGACCAGAGAACTGAGACCAGAGAACTGACTGGTAGGGGACCAGAGAACGGAGACCAGAGAACTGAGACCAGAGAACTGACTGGTAGGGGGACCAGAGAACTGACACCAGAGAACTGGGACCAGAGAACTGATAGGTAGGAGACCAGAGAACTGAGACCAGAGAACTGACTGGTAGGGGGACCAGAGAACTGAGACCAGAGAACTGACTGGTAGGGGAACCAGAGAACTGAGACCAGAGAATTGATAGGGAGGGAGACCAGAGAACTGAGACCAGAGTACTGACAGGGAGGGGGACCAGAGAACTGGGACCAGAGAACTGAGACCAGAGAACTGGTAGGGAGGGAGACCAGAGAACTGGTAGGGAGGGAGACCAGAGAACTGGTAGGGAGGGAGACCAGAGAACTGGTATGGGGACCAGGGAACTGGTAGGGGGACCAGAGAACTGACAGGGAGGGGGACCAGAGATCTGACTGTGAGGGGACCAGAGATCTGACTGGGAGGTGGACCAGAGAACTGGTAGGGGGACCAGAGAACTGATAGGGAGGGAGACCAGAGAACTGGTAGGGAGGGAGACCAGAGAACTGGTAGGGAGGGAGACCAGAGAACTGGTATGGGGACCAGGGAACTGGTAGGGGACCAGAGAACTGACAGGGAGGGGGACCAGAGATCTGACTGTGAGGGGGACCAGAGATCTGACTGGGAGGTGGACCAGAGAACTGGTAGGGGGACCAGAGAACTGATAGGGAGGGAGACCAGAGAACTGGTAGGGAGGGAGACCAGAGAACTGGTAGGGAGTGAGACCAGAGAACTGGTAGGGAGGGAGACCAGAGAACTGGTAGGGAGGGAGACCAGAGAACTGGTAGGGAGGGAGACCAGAGAACTGGTAGGGAGGTGGACCAGAGAACTGGTAGGGAGGTGGACCAGAGAACTGATAGGTAGGGGGACAGGAGAACTGACTGGTAGGGGGACCAGAGAACCGACTGGTAGGGGACCAGAGAACTGAGACCAGAGAACTGACTGGTAGGGGACCAGAGAACTGAGACCAGAGAACTGAGACCAGAGAACTGACTGGTAGGGGGACCAGAGAACTGAGACCAGAGAACTGACTGGTAGGGGGACCAGAGAACTGAGACCAGAGAACTGACTGGTAGGGGGACCAGAGAACTGAGACCAGAGAACTTAGACCAGAGAACTGATAGGTAGGGAGACCAGAGAACTGACAGGGAGGGAGACCAGAGAACTGAGACCAGAGAACTGATATGTAGGGAGACCAGAGAACTGACAGGGAGGGGGACCAGAGAACAGGGACCAGAGAACTGATAGGTAGGGAGACCAGAGAACTGACAGGGAAGGAGACCAGAGAACTGAGACCAGAGAACTGATAGGTAGGGACACCAGAGAACTGGTAGGGAGGGGGACCAGAGGACTGATAGGGAGGGGGACCAGAGGACTGGTAGGGAGGGAGACCAGAGAACTGGTAGGGAGGGAGACCAGAGAACTGGTGGTGAGGGAGACCAGAGAACTGAGACCAGAGAACTGAGACCAGAGAACTGATAGGTAGGGGGACCAGAGTACTGAGACCAGAGAACTGAGACCAGAGCACTGAGACCAGAGAACTGATTGGTAGGGGGACCAGAGAACTGGTAGGGAGGGAGACTAGAGAACTGGAAGGGAGGGAGAACAGAGAACTGAGACCAGAGAACTGGTAGGGAAGGAGACCAGAGAACTGACAGGGAGGGAGACCAGAGAACTGATAGGGAGGGAGACCAGAGAACTGGTAGGGAAGGAGACCAGAGAACTGAGAGGGTGGGGGACCAGATAACTGGTCGGGGGACCAGAGAACTGACAGGGAAGGGGACCAGAGATCTGGTAGGGGACCAGAGAACTGACAGGGAGGGGGACCCGAGAACTGTTAGGGGGACCAGAGAACTGGTAGGGAGGGAGACCAGAGAACTGGTAGGGAGGGAGACCAGAGAACTGAGACCAGAGAACTGAGACCAGAGAACTGAGACCAGAGAACTGAGACCAGAGAACTGATAGGTAGGGGGACCAGATAATTGGTAGGGAGGGAGACTAGAGAACTGGTTGGGAGGGAGACCAGAGAACTGATAGGTAGGGGGACCAGAGAATTGGTAGGGAGGGAGACCAGAGAACTGGTAGGGAGGGAGACCAGAGAACTGGTAGGGAGGGAGACCAGAGAACTGGTAGGGAGGAGACCAGAGAACTGGTAGGGGACCAGAGAACTGGTAGGGAGGGAGACCAGAGAACTGGTTGGGAGGGAGATCAGAGGACTGACTGGTAGGGGGACCAGAGAACTGAGACCAGAGAACGGGTAGGGAGGGAGACCAGAGAACTGGTAGGGAGGTGGACCAGAGAACTGATAGGTAGGTGGACCAGAGAACTGATAGGTAGGGGGACCAGAGAACGGGTAGGGAGGGAGACCAGAGAACGGGTAGGGAGGGAGACCAGAGAACTGGTAGGGAGGTGGACCAGAGAACTGATAGGTAGGGGGACCAGAGAACTGACTGGTAGGGGACCAGAGAACCGACTGGTAGGGGACCAGAGAACTGAGCCCAGAGAACTGAGACCAGAGAACTGACTGGTAGGGGGACCAGAGAACTGAGACCAGAGAACTGAGACCAGAGAACTGACTGGTAGGGGGACCAGAGAACTGAGACCAGAGAACTGAGACCAGAGAACTGACTGGTAGGGGACCAGAGAACTGAGACCAGAGAACTGGTTGGGAGGGAGACCAGAGAACTGACTGGTAGGGGGACCAGAGAACTGAGACCAGAGAACTGACTGGTAGGGGGACCAGAGAACTGAGACCAGAGAACTTAGACCAGAGAACTGAGACCAGAGAACTGATAGGTAGGGAGACCAGAGAACTGACAGGGAGGGAGACCAGAGAACTGAGACCAGAGAACCTATAGGTAGGGACACCAGAGAACTGACAGGGAGGGTGACCAGAGAACTGAGACCAGAGAAATGATAGGTAGGGGGACCAGAGAATTGGTAGGGAGGGAGACTAGAGAACTGGTTGGGAGGGAGACCAGAGAACTGATAGGTAGGGGGACCAGAGAATTGGTAGGGAGGGAGACCAGAGAACTTGGATAGAACCTACAATGCATGGTGAAGGTTATTCTGTTAAATCAGGACTTTCAATGATCCATTTTTGTTTCTATCATGCGGTGTGATGCATGCTGGTACTTCAGAGGCCTAGTCTTCGTGACAGTGCTGTGTCACAACCAATGTCCCAGTTATTGACATCCTGCTACATTGTGCAGGTAAGATAGCTGATAACGTGTTGTGTTGTCACATTGAGAAACCTCCCCCTGACAGTGTTGGAGATGGAGGGGGGGGGAAGATTTATCACTGCCCACACTTCCTCTCAGGGATGTTCTGAGACGGTCTGGACACAGGGAACTTCCTGACATGTCTGGCAGCACCACACTGGACAGACCCTGTGGTTCCATTGTCTGACCACATCCCTCTCCTCTCACACACAGAGTACTGACAGCAGACAGGCGGTCTGGCCAAGCAGAAGAGATCATTGCATGACTGACAAAGATTGTTAAATGCAAGATGCTTCACTGTTGGACAATGTGCAGGGCCACACTACATGGTAATACTCCCTGCTGATTGGGTGCGGCAGGTAGCCTAGTGGTTAGAGCGTTGGACTAGTAACCAGCAGGTAGCCTAGTGGTTGGTGTGTTGGACTAGTAACCAGCAGGTAGCCTAGTGGTTAGAGTGTTGGACTAGTAACCAGCAGGTAGCCTAGTGGTTAGAGTGTTGGACTAGTAACCAGCAGGTAGCCTAGTGGTTAGTGTGTTGGACTAGTAACCAGCAGGTAGCCTAGTGGTTGGGCCAGTAACCAGCAGGTAGCCTAGTGGTTAGTGCGTTGGACTAGTAACCAGCAGGTAGCCTAGTGATTAGAGTGTTGGACTAGTAACCAGCAGGTAGCCTAGTGGTTAGAGTGTTGGACTAGTAACCAGCAGGTAGCCTAGTGGTTAGAGTGTTGGACTAGTAACCAGCAGGTAGCCTAGTGGTTAGAGTGTTGGACTAGTAACCAGCAGGTAGCCTAGTGGTTAGAGTGTTGGACTAGTAACCAGCAGGTAGCCTAGTGGTTAGAGTGTTGGACTAGTAACCAGCAGGTAGCCTAGTGGTTAGAGTGTTGGGTCAGTAACCAGCAGGTAGCCTAGTGGTTAGAGTGTTGGACTAGTAACCAGCAGGTAGCCTAGTGGTTAGAGTGTTGGGTCAGTAACCAGCAGGTAGTCTAGTGTTAGTGTGTTGGACCAGTAAACCGTAAAGGTTGCAAGATCGAATCCCCGAGTTGTCAAGGTACAAATCTGTCATTCTGGCCCCTGAACAAGGCAGTTTAACCCACTGTTCCCCTGAACAAGGCAGTTTAACCCACTGTTCCAATCATTAAAAATTAAGAATTTGTTCCTAACTGACTTGCCTAGATTACATTTTTTTTTTTTATAAAGTTTGGTCCATGTTCTACCTGCAAAGCTTTAGGATGTGAACATATGAGACAAGTTGCATTCTATTGGTTTAAAACCGATTCACTAAGGAATGACATCATGCTACTAATCTGTCCTGTACATCTGAGCAAGCAGCTTCTACTTCCTGATTCCTATCTGTGCTGTCCCTTATCTAGCCTTTCTGTTTCAGCTGATTCTGTAGCTGAAGCTATAGGGCAACGGTCCCAGGCTTGTCTCATGGCTGAGGACTGGCTTCATAACTCAGGGTAACTTAGCGACTGTCCCGTGGGCCAACCTCTCTGGGAGGACACCAGCAACAGGAGTTATGTCACGCCAGAGGGTAATTACACCTAACCCATCCACAGCAATACACACCAGAGAGTAATTACACCTAATCCAACCCAGCAACACACAGATATACCCTAGTAAATCCTCACCACCGGGACAGAATGTTACGCTGAATCTCTCTGTTTCTCTCTTCTTAGACGCGTCACGTTATGATGGTTTTCAACATGATAGAGACAAACTCTTTCAGGAAGATATCCAGCTTATTCACATCGCCCACAAATTGTATTTAAAATGTATTTAATGAGTAGGGAAGAATATATATTAAAAATGGAGACTTCACACCATGTAAACTGGAACAACCATCTCACTATCAGGTTCTATAAATCCTATATAGATTGGAATGGTTTAGAAACAGGCCTGATTCTGTGTTTTAGTTTACGATCGAAAACAATCAAATATACAGGTACATGCAATAAATAAAGTCATTCCCTCGTCCATAGAGACACATACCAGCTCTACTGGTAGTACTGCTACTACTGCAGTACTACAACCTGCACCTGTCGACAACGATAAGTTGTTCCGCTCAACGAGCACATCCAATGCTAGCATCAGTAATTCTACATTTGCTGTTAGCCCAGCTAGCATCAGTAATTCTACATTTGCTGTTAGCCCAGCTAGCATCAGTAATTCTACATTTGTTGTTAGCCCAGCTAGCATCAGCACCCTACACGGTTGCTGTATCCAGCCAGCATCAGTAACCTGTTACCTACTGACCAGCCAGCATCAGTAATCTCACATCTACGTTGTTCAGCCAGCACTCAGTAATCCTACATCTACAAGCCACATCCAGCCAGCACTCAGCACCTACATCTGCTGTTGTTCAGCCAGCATCAGCACTTACACACTATCGTTCAGCCAGCACTCAGCAATCCCACATTTGCTGTTGCATTCCAGCCATAGCATCAGTAATCCCATGACATCTATGCTGTCAAACTGCAGCCAGCACTCAGTAGTTCTACACCTGGCTGCCGCCCAGCCAGCACTCAAAGTAATCCCACACGGTGCTCAGTTGTTCAGCCAGCATCAGTAATCCCACATCTGGGCTGCCATTCAGCCAGCACAGTACCCTACATTTGCTGTTGTTCAGCTAGCATCAGTACTCCTACATTTGTTGTTGCCCAGCTAGTATCAGTAATTCCTACATTTGTTGTTAGCCCAGCTAGCATCAGTAATCTCTACATTTGTTGTTAGCCCAGCTGGCATGGACACTGACAGTTGTGAATCTGATGCAGTCGAAGAGCTACTGCCCCCTTTAAAAAAAGCACTAACAACAGACAGGACGTTGGACCATCAAGAGCCGCAAAATATGATGAGAACTACATTGATTTAGAATAACTGGGAGTATTTGGGACTAGTGCCTTCCCTCAGCTACAGTGTGTTATGGGTGCAAAAGTACTATCTCACAACTTTGTGCTGTCAGGCTTCAAGAGTGATGGTGGAGTCAGGCACAGAGAGCAGAGGATCTGAAAACACTTTATTCTGTACAAATCACAAAGACAAAGAGGGTGACTAACACAGGCGTACAACAATCCGGCACGGACACAGGCGGGCTAACTGAACTTAAATAACCCCCAAACCAAAAACCCCCAAACAAGGAACAGGTGAAACCAATTAGACCAAACAAAACGAAAAAGGGAAAAGGGATCTGTATCAGCTAGTAGACCGGAGACAACGACCACCGAGCACCACCCGAACAGGAAGGGGAGCCACCTTCAGTGGCAGCTAGTAGACCGGAGAGGACGACCACCGAGCACCACCCGAAGGGGGAGCCACCTTCAGTGGCAGCTAGTAGACTGGAGACGACGACCGCCAAGCGCCACCCGAACGGGAAGGGGAGCCACCTTCAGTGGCAGCTAGTAGACCGGAGACAACGATCACCGAGCACCACCCGAGAGGGGAGCCACCTTCAGTGGAGCAATACGTAACTGAACGAAGTACAAC
>NW_024606496.1:0-8964 GCF_018296145.1 Oncorhynchus tshawytscha | reverse complement strand
CCTAGGCGGAGTCTCCTCCTCCACATCTGCCTAGGCGGAGTCTCCTCCTCCACATCTGTACAAGCACTGATATTTAACCCTTTCTCCTAGGCGGAGTCTCCTCCTCCACATCTGTACAAGCACTGATATTTAACCCTTTCTCCTAGGCGGAGTCTCCTCCTCCACATCTGTACAAGCACTGATATTTAACCCTTTCTCCTAGGGCGGAGTCTCCTCCTCCACATCTGTACAAGCACTGATATTTAACCCTTTCTCCTAGGCGGAGTCTCCTCCTCCACATCTGTACAAGCACTGATATTTAACCCTTTTTCTCCTAGGCGGAGTCTCCTCCTCCACATCTGTACAAGCACTGATATTTAACCCTTTCTCCTAGGCGGAGTCTCCTCCTCCACATCTGTACAAGCACTGATATTTAACCCTTTCTCCTAGGCGGAGTCTCCTCCTCCACATCTGTACAAGCACTGATATTTAACCCTTTCTCCTAGGCGGAGTCTCCTCCTCCACATCTGTACAAGCACTGATATTTAACCCTTTCTCCTAGGCGGAGTCTCCTCCTCCACATCTGTACAAGCACTGATATTTAACCCTTTCTCCTAGGCGGAGTCTCCTCCTCCACATCTGTACAAGCACTGATATTTAACCCTTTCTCCTAGGCGGAGTCTCCTCCTCCACATCTGTACAAGCACTGATATTTAACCCTTTCTCCTAGGCGGAGTCTCCTCCTCCACATCTGTACAAGCACTGATATTTAACCCTTTCTCCTAGGCGGAGTCTCCTCCTCCACATCTGTACAAGCACTGATATTTAACCCTTTCTCCTAGGCGGAGTCTCCTCCTCCACATCTGTACAAGCACTGATATTTAACCCTTTCTCCTAGGCGGAGTCTCCTCCTCCACATCTGTACAAGCACTGATATTTAACCCTTTCTCCTAGGCGGAGTCTCCTCCTCCACATCTGTACAAGCACTGATATTTAACCCTTTCTCCTAGGCGGAGTCTCCTCCTCCACATCTGTACAAGCACTGATATTTAACCCTTCCTCCTAGGCGGAGTCTCCTCCTCCACATCTGTACAAGCACTGATATTTAACCCTTTCTCCTAGGCGGAGTCTCCTCCTCCACATCTGTACAAGCACTGATATTTAACCCTTTCTCCTAGGCGGAGTCTCCTCCTCCACATCTGTACAAGCACTGATATTTAACCCTTTCTCCTAGGCGGAGTCTCCTCCTCCACATCTGTACAAGCACTGATATTTAACCCTTTCTCCTAGGCGGAGTCTCCTCCTCCACATCTGTACAAGCACTGATATTTAACCCTTCCTCCTAGGCTACATCTGGCGGAGTCTCCTCCTCCACATCTGTACAAGCACTGATATTTAACCCTTTCTCCTAGGCGGAGTCTCCTCCTCCACATCTGTACAAGCACTGATATTTAACCCTTTCTCCTAGGCGGAGTCTCCTCCTCCACATCTGTACAAGCACTGATATTTAACCCTTTCTCCTAGGCGGAGTCTCCTCCTCCACATCTGTACAAGCACTGATATTTAACCCTTTCTCCTAGGCGGAGTCTCCTCCTCCACATCTGTACAAGCACTGATATTTAACCCTTTCTCCTAGGCGGAGTCTCCTCCTCCACATCTGTACAAGCACTGATATTTAACCCTTTCTCCTAGGCGGAGTCTCCTCCTCCACATCTGTACAAGCACTGATATTTAACCCTTTCTCCTAGGCGGAGTCTCCTCCTCCACATCTGTACAAGCACTGATATTTAACCCTTTCTCCTAGGCGGAGTCTCCTCCTCCACATCTGTACAAGCACTGATATTTAACCCTTTCTCCTAGGCGGAGTCTCCTCCTCCACATCTGTACAAGCATCTTTCTCCTAGTACATCTGTAGCACTGATATTTAACCCTTTCTCCTAGGCGGAGTCTCCTCCTCCACATCTGTACAAGCACTGATATTTAACCCTTTCTCCTAGGCGGAGTCTCCTCCTCCACATCTGTACAAGCACTGATATTTAACCCTTTCTCCTAGGCGGAGTCTCCTCCTCCACATCTGTACAAGCACTGATATTTAACCCTTTCTCCTAGGCGGAGTCTCCTCCTCCACATCTGTACAAGCACTGATATTTAACCCTTTCTCCTAGGCGGAGTCTCCTCCTCCACATCTGTACAAGCACTGATATTTAACCCTTTCTCCTAGGCGGAGTCTCCTCCTCCACATCTGTACAAGCACTGATATTTAACCCTTTCTCCTAGGCGGAGTCTCCTCCTCCACATCTGTACAAGCACTGATATTTAACCCTTTCTCCTAGGCGGAGTCTCCTCCTCCACATCTGTACAAGCACTGATATTTAACCCTTTCTCCTAGGCGGAGTCTCCTCCTCCACATCTGTACAAGCACTGATATTTAACCCTTTCTCCTAGGCGGAGTCTCCTCCTCCACATCTGTACAAGCACTGATATTTAACCCTTTCTCCTAGGCGGAGTCTCCTCCTCCACATCTGTACAAGCACTGATATTTAACCCTTTCTCCTAGGCGGAGTCTCCTCCTCCACATCTGTACAAGCACTGATATTTAACCCTTTCCCTCCTAGGCGGAGTCTCCTCCTCCACATCTGTACAAGCACTGATATTTAACCCTTTCCTCCTAGGCGGAGTCTCCTCCTCCACATCTGTACAAGCACTGATATTTAACCCTTTCTCCTAGGCGGAGTCTCCTCCTCCACATCTGTACAAGCACTGATATTTAACCCTTTCTCCTAGGCGGAGTCTCCTCCCCACATCTGTACAAGCACTGATATTTAACCCTTTCTCCTAGGCGGAGTCTCCTCCTCCACATCTGTACAAGCACTGATATTTAACCCTTTCCTCCTAGGCGGAGTCTCCTCCTCCACATCTGTACAAGCACTGATATTTAACCCTTCCTCCTAGGCGGAGTCTCCTCCTCCACATCTGTACAAGCACTGATATTTAACCCTTTCTCCTAGGCGGAGTCTCCTCCTCCACATCTGTACAAGCACTGATATTTAACCCTTTCTCCTAGGCGGAGTCTCCTCCCCCACATCTGTACAAGCACTGATATTTAACCCTTTCTCCTAGGCGGAGTCTCCTCCTCCACATCTGTACAAGCACTGATATTTAACCCTTCCTCCTAGGCGGAGTCTCCTCCTCCACATCTGTACAAGCACTGATATTTAACCCTTTCTCCTAGGCGGAGTCTCCTCCTCCACATCTGTACAAGCACTGATATTTAACCCTTTCTCCTAGGCGGAGTCTCCTCCTCCACATCTGTACAAGCACTGATATTTAACCCTTTCTCCTAGGCGGAGTCTCCTCCTCCACATCTGTACAAGCACTGATATTTAACCCTTTCTCCTAGGCGGAGTCTCCTCCTCCACATCTGTACAAGCACTGATATTTAACCCTTTCTCCTAGGCGGAGTCTCCTCCTCCACATCTGTACAAGCACTGATATTTAACCCTTTCTCCTAGGCGGAGTCTCCTCCTCCACATCTGTACAAGCACTGATATTTAACCCTTCCTCCTAGGCGGAGTCTCCTCCTCCACATCTGTACAAGCACTGATATTTAACCCTTTCTCCTAGGCGGAGTCTCCTCCTCCACATCTGTACAAGCACTGATATTTAACCCTTTCTCCTAGGCGGAGTCTCCTCCCCACATCTGTACAAGCACTGATATTTAACCCTTTCTCCTAGGCGGAGTCTCCTCCTCCACATCTGTACAAGCACTGATATTTAACCCTTTCTCCTAGGCGGAGTCTCCTCCTCCACATCTGTACAAGCACTGATATTTAACCCTTTCTCCTAGGCGGAGTCTCCTCCTCCACATCTGTACAAGCACTGATATTTAACCCTTTCTCCTAGGCGGAGTCTCCTCCTCCACATCTGTACAAGCACTGATATTTAACCCTTTCTCCTAGGCGGAGTCTCCTCCTCCACATCTGTACAAGCACTGATATTTAACCCTTTCTCCTAGGCGGAGTCTCCTCCTCCACATCTGTACAAGCACTGATATTTAACCCTTTCTCCTAGGCGGAGTCTCCTCCTCCACATCTGTACAAGCACTGATATTTAACCCTTTCTCCTAGGCGGAGTCTCCTCCTCCACATCTGTACAAGCACTGATATTTAACCCTTTCTCCTAGGCGGAGTCTCCTCCTCCACATCTGTACAAGCACTGATATTTAACCCTTTCTCCTAGGCGGAGTCTCCTCCTCCACATCTGTACAAGCACTGATATTTAACCCTTTCTCCTAGGCGGAGTCTCCTCCTCCACATCTGTACAAGCACTGATATTTAACCCTTTCTCCTAGGCGGAGTCTCCTCCTCCACATCTGTACAAGCACTGATATTTAACCCTTTCTCCTAGGCGGAGTCTCCTCCTCCACATCTGTACAAGCACTGATATTTAACCCTTCCTCCTAGGCGGAGTCTCCTCCTCCACATCTGTACAAGCACTGATATTTAACCCTTCCTCCTAGGCTGAGTCTCCTCCTCCACATCTGTACAAGCACTGATATTTAACCCTTTCTCCTAGGCTGAGTCTCCTCCTCCACATCTGTACAAGCACGGATATTTAACCCTTTCTCCTAGGCGGAGTCTCCTCCTCCACATCTGTACAAGCACTGATATTTAACCCTTTCTCCTAGGCGGAGTCTCCTCCCCACATCTGTACAAGCACTGATATTTAACCCTTTCTCCTAGGCGGAGTCTCCTCCTCCACATCTGTACAAGCACTGATATTTAACCCTTTCTCCTAGGCGGAGTCTCCTCCTCCACATCTGTACAAGCACTGATATTTAACCCTTTCTCCTAGGCGGAGTCTCCTCCTCCACATCTGTACAAGCACTGATATTTAACCCTTTCTCCTAGGCGGAGTCTCCTCCTCCACATCTGTACAAGCACTGATATTTAACCCTTTCTCCTAGGCGGAGTCTCCTCCTCCACATCTGTACAAGCACTGATATTTAACCCTTTCTCCTAGGCGGAGTCTCCTCCCCCACATCTGTACAAGCACTGATATTTAACCCTTCCTCCTAGGCGGAGTCTCCTCCTCCACATCTGTACAAGCACTGATATTTAACCCTTTCTCCTAGGCGGAGTCTCCTCCTCCACATCTGTACAAGCACTGATATTTAACCCTTTCTCCTAGGCGGAGTCTCCTCCTCCACATCTGTACAAGCACTGATATTTAACCCTTTCTCCTAGGCGGAGTCTCCTCCTCCACATCTGTACAAGCACTGATATTTAACCCTTCCTCCTAGGCTGAGTCTCCTCCTACACATCTGTACAAGCACTGATATTTAACCCTTTCTCCTAGGCGGAGTCTCCTCCCCCACATCTGTACAAGCACTGATATTTAACCCTTTCTCCTAGGCGGAGTCTCCTCCTCCACATCTGTACAAGCACTGATATTTAACCCTTTCTCCTAGGCGGAGTCTCCTCCCCACATCTGTACAAGCACTGATATTTAACCCTTTCTCCTAGGCGGAGTCTCCTCCTCCACATCTTTACAAGCACTGATATTTAACCCTTTCTCCTAGGCGGAGTCTCCTCCTCCACAACCGAACAGCCAATGCATCTCTGTTGCTAGGCAGAACCTTAGTGAGATCTGTTCTTCCTCACTTCATCTGACCTGACCTCTCCCCAAAGTGCTCACTCCTCCCCAACTCACAGCTGTCATGTTGACTCGTACCAGACTGTCTTTTCACCTCCCGTAGGATCACTGATGGCTAACAATAACATATCCAGACAGAACGTATAGGTTCCCTCTCAGTAACATATCCAGACAGAACGTAAACGTTCCCCTCTCAGTAACATATCCAGACAGAACGTAAACGTTCCCCTCTCAGTAACATATCCAGACAGAACGTAAACGTTCCCTCTCAGTAACATATCCAGACAGAACGTGGCGTTCCCCTCTCAGTAACATATCCAGACAGAACGTATAGGTTCCCTCTCAGTAACATATCCAGACAGAACGTATAGGTTCCCCTCTCAGTAACATATCCAGACAGAACGTAAACGTTCCCTCTCAGTAACATATCCAGACAGAACGTATAGGTTCCCTCTCAGTAACATATCCAGACAGAACGTATAGGTTCCCTCTCAGTAACATATCCAGACAGAACGTATAGGTTCCCTCTCAGTAACATATCCAGACAGAACGTATAGGTTCCCCTCTCAGTAACATATCCAGACAGAACGTATAGGTTCCCTCTCAGTAACATATCCAGACAGAACGTATACGTTCCCCTCACAGTAACATATCCAGACAGAACGTATACGTTCCCCTCACAGTAACATATCCAGACAGAACGTATAGGTTCCCCTCTCAGTAACATATCCAGACAGAACGTAAACGTTCCCTCTCAGTAACATATCCAGACAGAACGTATAGGTTCCCTCTCAGTAACATATCCAGACAGAACGTATACGTTCCCTCTCAGTAACATATCCAGACAGAACGTATAGGTTCCCCTCTCAGTAACATATCCAGACAGAACGTTAAACGTTCCCTCTCAGTAACATATCCAGACAGAACGTATAGGTTCCCTCTCAGTAACATATCCAGACAGAACGTATACGTTCCCCTCTCAGTAACATATCCAGACAGAACGTATAGGTTCCCCTCGCAGTAACATATCCAGACAGAACGTATAGGTTCCCCTCTCAGTAACATATCCAGACAGAACGTATAGGTTCCCCTCTCAGTAACATATCCAGACAGAACGTATAGGTTCCCCTCTCAGTAACATATCCAGACAGAACGTATACGTTCCCCTCTCAGTAACATATCCAGACAGAACGTATAGGTTCCCCTCTCAGTAACATATCCAGACAGAACGTATACGTTCCCCTCTCAGTAACATATCCAGACAGAACGTATAGGTTCCCCTCTCAGTAACATATCCAGACAGAACGTATAGGTTCCCCTCTCAGTAACATATCCAGACAGAACGTATACGTTCCCCTCTCAGTAACATATCCAGACAGAACGTATAGGTTCCCCTCTCAGTAACATATCCAGACAGAACGTTAAACGTTCCCCTCTCAGTAACATATCCAGACAGAACGTATAGGTTCCCCTCTCAGTAACATATCCAGACAGAACGTATACGTTCCCCTCTCAGTAACATATCCAGACAGAACGTATAGGTTCCCTCTCAGTAACATATCCAGACAGAACGTTAAACGTTCCCCTCTCAGTAACATATCCAGACAGAACGTATAGGTTCCCCTCTCAGTAACATATCCAGACAGAACGTAAACGTTCCCCTCTCAGTAACATATCCAGACAGAACGTATACGTTCCCCTCTCAGTAACATATCCAGACAGAACGTAAACGTTCCCCTCTCAGTAACATATCCAGACAGAACGTATAGGTTCCCCTCTCAGTAACATATCCAGACAGAACGTAAACGTTCCCCTCGCAGTAACATATCCAGACAGAATGTAAACATATCGTTCCCCTCTCTCTCAGTAACATATCCAGACAGAACGTAAACGTTCCCCTCTCAGTAACATATCCAGACAGAACGTTCCCTCTCAGTAACATATCCAGACAGTTCCCTCCCCTCAGTAACATATCCAGACAGAACGTTAAACGTTCCCCTCTCAGTAACATATCCAGACAGAACGTAAACGTTCCCCTCTCAGTAACATATCCAGACAGAACGTTAAACGTTCCCCTCTCAGTAACATATCCAGACAGAACGTATAATTCCCCTCTCAGTAACATATCCAGACAGAACGTAAACGTTCCTCTCAGTAACATATCCAGACAGAACGTTAACGTTCCCCTCAGTAACATATCCAGACAGAACGTTAAACGTTTCCCTCTCAGTAACATATCCAGACAGAACGTTAAACGTTCCCCTCTCAGTAACATATCCAGACAGAACGTTAAACGTTCCCTCTCAGTAACATATCCAGACAGAACGTTCCCTTAAACGACAGAATGTTAACGTTCCCCTCTCAGTAACATATCCAGACAGAACGTTAAACGCTCCCCTCTCAGTAACATATCCAGACAGAACGTAAACGTTCCCCTCTCAGTAACATATCCAGACAGAACGTTAAACGTTCCCCTCTCAGTAACATATCCAGACAGAACGTTAAACGTTCCCCTCCAACATATCCAGACAGAACGTTAACGTTCTCAGTAACATATCCAGACAGAACGCTAAACGTTCCCTCTCAGTAACATATCCAGACAGAACGTTCCCCTCTCAGTAAACGCTCCCCTCTCAGTAACATATCCAGACAGAACGTTAAACGTTCCAGACAGAGCGTATCCCCTCAGTAACATATCCAGACAGAACGTTAAACGTTCCCTCTCAGTAACATATCCAGACAGAACGTATAGGTTCCCCTCTCAGTAACATATCCAGACAGAACGTAAACGTTCCCCTCTCAGTAACATATCCAGACAGAACGTATACGTTCCCCTCTCAGTAACATATCCAGACAGAACGTATAGGTTCCCCTCTCAGTAACATATCCAGACAGAACGTAAACGTTCCCCTCTCAGTAACATATCCAGACAGAACGTATAGGTTCCCCTCTCAGTAACATATCCAGACAGAACGTATAGGTTCCCCTCTCAGTAACATATCCAGACAGAACGTATAGTTCCCTCTCAGTAACATATCCAGACAGAACGTTATACGTTCCCCTCTCAGTAACATATCCAGACAGAACGTATACGTTCCCCTCTCAGTAACATATCCAGACAGAACGTATAGGTTCCCCTCTCAGTAACATATCCAGACAGAACGTAAACGTTCCCCTCTCAGTAACATATCCAGACAGAACGTAAACGTATCCAGACAGAACGTAAACGTTCTCTCAGTAACATATCCAGACAGAACGTATAGGTTCCCTCTCAGTAACATATCCAGACAGAACGTATAGGTTCCCCTCTCAGTAACATATCCAGACAGA
>NW_024606495.1:0-8939 GCF_018296145.1 Oncorhynchus tshawytscha | reverse complement strand
CTCTCACACACTGTCATCCCCCTCTCAGACACACTGTCATCCCCTCTCACACACACTGTCGTCCCCTCTCAGACACACTGCCATCCTTCCTCAGACACACTGTCATCCCCTCCTCAGACACATTGTCATCCCCCTCTCAGACACACTGTCATCCCCGTCTCAGACACACTGTCATCCCCCTCTCACACACACTGTCATCCCCCTCTCACACACTGTCTTCCCTTCCTCAGACACACTGTCATCCCCTCTCAGACACATTGTCATCCCCCTCTCAGACACACTGTCATCCCCCTCTCAGACACACTGTCATCCCCTCTCAGACACACTGTCATCCCCTCTCACACACACTGTCATCCCCTCTCACACACTGCCATCCCTCTCAGACACACTCGTCATCCTCTCTCACACACTGTCGTCCCCTCTCTCAGACATACTGTCATCCCCCTCTCACATCACTGCTCATCTCTCCCTCTCAGACACACTGTCATCCCTCTCACTCACTGTCATCCCCTCTCAGACACACTGTCATCCCCCTCTCACACACTGTCATCCCCCTCTCACACTGTCATCCCCCTCTCACACACTGTCATCCCCTCTCACACACTGCCATACCCTCTCACACACTGTCATCCCCCTCTCAGACACATTGTCATCCCCCTCTCAGACACATTGTCATCCCCCTCTCAGACACACTGTCATCCCCCTCTCAGACACACTGTCATCCCCTCTCACACACTGCCATCCCCTCTCAGACACACTGTCATCCCCCTCTCACACACTGTCATCCCCCTCTCAGACACACTGTCATCCCCCTCTCACACACTGCCATCCCCTCTCAGACACACTGTCATCCCCCTCTCAGACACACTGTCATCCCCCTCTCACACACTGTCATCCCCCTCTCACACACTGTCATCCCTCTCAGACACACTGTCATCCCCCCTCTCACACACTGTCATCCCCCTCTCAGAGACACTGTCATCCCCCTTTCACACACTGTCATCCCCCTCTCACACACTGCCATCCTCCTCTCAGACACACTGTCATCCCCCTCTCACACACTGTCATCCCCTCTCACACACTGTCATCCCCCTCTCAGACACACTGTCATCCCCCTCTCAGACACACTGTCATCCCCCTCTCACACACTGTCATCCCCTCTCACACACTGTCATCCCCTCTCACACACTGTCATCCCCTCTCACACTGTCATCCCCCTCTCAGACACACTGTCATCCCCCTCTCACACTATCATCCCCTCTCGACACACTGTCATCCCCTCTCACATACTGTCATCCCCCTCTCACACACTGTCATCCCCTCTCACACACTGTCATCCCTCTCAGACACTGTCATCCCCCTCTCAGACACACTGTCATCCCCCTCTCGACACACTGTCATCCCTCTCTCACACACTGCCATCCCCTCTCACACACACTGTCATCCCCTCTCACACTGTCATCCCCCTCTCAGACACACTGTCATCCCCCTCTCAGACACATTGTCATCCCCCTCTCAGACACACTGTCATCCCCCTCTCAGACACACTGTCATCCCTCTCACACACACTGTCATCCCTCTCTCACACTGCCATCCCCCTCTCAGACACACTGTCATCCCCCTCTCACACACTGTCATCCCCTTTTCAGACACACTGTCATCCCCTCTCTCACACTGTCATCCCCTCTCACACACTGTCATCCCTCTCACACACTGCCATCCCCCTCTCAGACACACTGCCATCCCCCTCTCACACACACTGTCATCCCCCTCTCAGACACTGTCATCCCCCTCTCAGAAACACTGCTATCGCCCCTCTCACACACTGTCATCCCCTCTCACACACTGTCATCCCCTCTCAGACACACTGTCATCCCCCTCTCAGACACACTGCTATCCCCCTCTCACACACTGTCATCCCCCTCTCACACACTGCCATCCCCTCTCAGACACACTGTCATCCCCCTCTCAGACACACTGTCATCCCCTCTCAGACACACTATCATCCCCTCTCACACACTGTCATCCCCCTCTCACACTGCCATACCCCTCTCAGACACGCTGCCATCCCCCTCTCAGACACACTGTCATCCCCCTCTCACAGACTATCATCCCTCTCACACACTGTCATCCCCCTCTCACACACTGTCATCCCCTCTCACACACTGTCATCCCCCTCTCAGACACACTGCCATCCCCCTCTCAGACACACTGCCATCCCCCTCTCACACACTATCATCCCTCTCAGACACACTGTCATCCCCCTCTCAGACACACTGCCATCCCCCTCTCAGACACATTGTCATCCCCCTCTCAGACACACTGTCATCCCCCTCTCAGACACACTGTCATCCCCCTCTCAGACACACTGTCATCCCCCTCTCAGACACACTGTCATCCCCCCTCTCACCCACACTGTCATCCCCCCTCTCACACACTGCCATCCCCCTCTCAGACACATGTCATCCCCCTCTCACACCCTGTCATCCCCCTCTCAGACACACTGTCATCCCCCTCTCACACACTGTCATCCCCCCTCTCACACACTGCCATCCCCCTCTCAGACACACTGCCATCCCCCTCTCAGACACACTGTCATCCCCCTCTCACACACTGTCATCCCCCTTTCAGACACACTGTCATCCCCCCTCTCACACACTGTCATCCCCCCTCTCACACTGTCATCCCCCTCTCACACACTGCCATCCCCCTCTCAGACACACTGTCATCCCCCTCTCACACTGTCATCCCCCTCTCACACTGTCATCCCCCTCTCACACACTGCCATCCCCCCTCTCAGACACGCTGCCATCCCCCTCTCAGACACACTGTCATCCCCTCTCACACACTATCATCCCTCTCACACACTGTCATCCCCTCTCACACTGTCATCCCCCTCTCAGACACACTGTCATCCCCCTCTCAGACATACTGTCATCCCCTCTCACACACTGCCATCCCCCTCTCAGACACACTGTCATCCCCCTCTCAGACACACTGTCATCCCCCTCTCAGACACATTGTCATCCCCCTCTCAGACACACTGTCATCCCCCTCTCAGACACACTGTCATCCCCCTCTCAGACACACTGTCATCCCCCTCTCAGACACACTGTCATCCCCTCTCACACACACTGTCATCCCCCTCTCACACACTGCCATCCCCCTCTCAGACACACTGTCATCCCCCTCTCACACACTGTCATCCCCTCTCAGACACACTGTCATCCCCCTCTACACACTGCCATCCCCCTCTCAGACACACTGTCATCCCCCTCTCACACACTGTCATCCCCCTCTCAGACACACTGTCATCCCCCTCTCACACACACTGTCGTCCCCCTCTCAAACACACTGCCATCCTTCCTCAGACACACTGTCATCCCCCTCTCAGACACATTGTCATCCCCCTCTCAGACACACTGTCATCCCCGTCTCAGACACACTGTCATCCCCCTCTCACACACACTGTCATCCCCCTCTCACACACTGCCTTCCTTCCTCAGACACACTGTCATCCCCCTCTCAGACACATTGTCATCCCCCCTCTCAGACACACTGTCATCCCCCTCTCAGACACACTGTCATCCCCCTCTCAGACACACTGTCATCCCCCTCTCACACACACTGTCATCCCCCTCTCACACTGCCATCCCCCTCTCAGACACACTGTCATCCCCTCTCACACACTGTCATCCCCCTCTCAGACACACTGTCATCCCCTCTCACACACACTGTCATCCTCCTCTCACACACTGCCATCCCCCTCTCAGACACACTGTCATCCCCTCTCACTCACTGTCATCCCCCTCTCAGACACACTGTCATCCCCCTCTCACACTGTCATCCCCCTCTCACACACTGTCATCCCCCTCTCACACACTGTCATCCCCCTCTCACACTGCCATACCCCTCTCACACACTGTCATCCCCTCTCAGACACATTGTCATCCCCCTCTCAGACACATTGTCATCCCCCTCTCAGACACACTGTCATCCCCCTCTCAGACACACTGTCATCCCCTCTCACACACTGCCATCCCTCTCAGACACACTGTCATCCCCCTCTCACACACTGTCATCCCCCCTCTCAGACACACTGTCATCCCCCTCTCACACTGCCATCCCCTCTCAGACACACTGTCATCCCCCTCTCAGACACACTGTCATCCCCCCTCTCACACACTGTCATCCCCTCTCACACACTGTCATCCCCCTCTCAGACACTGTCATCCCCCCTCTCACACTGCCATCCCCCTCTCAGAGAAACTGTCATCCCCCTTTCACACACACTGTCATCCCCCTCTCACACTGCCATCCTCCTCTCAGACACACTGTCATCCCCCTCTCACACACTGTCATCCCCCTCTCACACACTGTCATCCCCCTCTCAGACACACTGTCATCCCCCTCTCAGACACACTGTCATCCCCCTCTCACACTGTCATCCCCTCTCACACACTGTAATCCCCTCAAACACACTGTCATCCCCTCTCACACTGCCATCCCCCTCTCAGACACACTGTCATCCCCCTCTCACACACTATCATCCTCTCACACACTGTCATCCCCCTCTCACATACTGTCATCCCCCCTCTCACACACTGTCATCCCCTCTCACACACTGCCATCCCCTCTCAGACACACTGTCATCCCCCTCTCAGACACACTGTCATCCCCCTCTCACACACACTGTCATCCCTCTCTCACACACTGCCATCCCCCTCTCACACACACTGTCACCCCTCTCACACACTGCCATCCCCCTCTCAGACACACTGTCATCCCCCTCTCAGACACATTGTCATCCCCCTCTCAGACACACTGTCATCCCCCTCTCAGACACACTGTCATCCTCTCAGACACTGTTACTTTTAGATATACTTATCTCAGACAATTGTTATCTCTTTTAGACAATTGTTGGTCTCTTCTAGATACTTGTTATCTCTCTTTAGATACTGTCATCCCCTCTACTTATGCCTCTGCCATCCCCCTCTCAGACACACTGTCATCCCCCTCTCAGACACACTGCTATCCCCCTCTCACACTGTCATCCCCCTCTCACACTGCTATCCCCTTCTCAGACATATTTCACTGTCGTCCTCTCTTTAGATATTTTGTTATCTCCTCTCTTTAGACACTTGTTATTCCTCTCAGACACATTGTTATCTTTCTTTACATTTGTTATCCCTCTCACACATTGTTATTCCCTTTTTCATATACTTGTTATCTTCCTCTCACACTGTTATCTCTCTTCTCAGATACTGTTATGTCCTCTCACACATTTTATATATTATCTCTTTCTTTTTACATTGTTATCTCTTCTTTACATTTGTTCGTCCTCTTAGACATATCTGTTATCCCTCAGATATTGTCATCCCCTCTCGGACACTGTCGGTCCCCTCCAGACATCTGTCATCCCCCTCAGACACACTGCCATCCCCTCTCAGACACTGTCATCCCCTCTCACACACTGTCATCCCCTCTCTCAGACACACTGTCATCCCCCTCTCCTCACACTGTCATCCCCCCTCGGACACACTGTCGTCCCCTCTCAGACACTGTCGTCTCTCAGACTGTCATCCCCTCTCAGACACACTGTCATCCCTCTCAGACACTGTCATCCCCTCTCACACTGTCATCCCATCTCACTGAAAGTCATCCCTCCTCGGACACACTGTCATCCCCACATCTCGCACTGTCATCGTCCCCTCGGACACTGTCATCCCTCTCACACTGTCGTCCCCTCTCACGCACTGTCATCCTCTCGGACACTGTCATCCCCCTCTCAGACACTGTCATCCCTCTCACACACTGTGTCCCCCTCTCACACTGTCATCCCCCTCTCACACACACTGTCAGTCCACCTCTCTCACACACTGTCATCCCCTCGGACTGAGTCGTCACTCTCACGTTGATCGTCCCTCGGACACTGTCATCCCCCTCTCGGACGCACTGTCGTCCCCTCTCAGACCTGCAGTATCATCCCCTCTCAGACACACTGTCATCCCCCTCTCACACACTGCCATCCCCCTCCAGACACAGTCGTCCCTCTCACACTGTCATCCCTCTCACACACTGTCATCCCCCCTCTCACACACTGCCATCCCCCTCCAGACACTGTCCCCCTCTCACACACTGTCATCCCCCCTCTCAGACACACACTGTCATCCCTCTCAGACCTGTCGTCGTCCCCTCGGACACACTGCCGTCCCCCTCTCAGACACACTGTCATCCCCCTCTCAGACACACTGTCATCCCCCTCTCAGACACTGTCATCCCCCTCTCACATACTGTCATCCCCCTCTCACCACTGTCATCCCCCTCTCAGACACACTGCCCATCCCCCTCTCGGAGCACACTGTCATCCCCTCTCGACCACTGCTCATCCCCTCACACACACTGTCATCCCCTCTCAGACACTGCCATCCCCTCACACACTGTCACCTCTCAGACACACTGTCATCCCCCTCTCAGACACCTGTCATCCCCCTCTCAAACATTGCCATCCCCCTCTCAGACACACTGTCATCCCTCTCAGACACTGTCATCCCCTCTCCACACACACTGTACTGTCTCACACTGCCATCCCCTCTCAGACACACTGTCATCCCCTCTCACACACACTGTCATCCCCCTTTCAGACACACTGCCTTCCCCCTCTCAGACACTGTCATCCCCCTCTCTCACTGTCATCCCCCTCTCCAGACACACACTGCCATCCCCCTCTCAGACACACTGCCATCCCCCTCTCAGACACACTGTCATCCCCTCTCAGGCACTGTGTTCCCCTCTCAGAAACACTGCTATGGCCTCTCACACTGTCGTCCCCTCTCAGACCACTGTCCCTCTCAGACACACTGTCATCCCCTCTCAGACACACTGCTATCCCCTCTCTCAGACACTGTCATCCCCCTCTCACACTGCCATCCCCTCTCAGACACTGTCATCCCCTCTCAGACACACTGTCATCCCCTCTCCAGACACCCCCTCTCACACACTGTCATCCTCTCACTGTCATCCCCCTCTCACACACTGTCATCCCCCTCTCACACACTGTCCCCTCTCATACCCCCTCTCAGACACACTGTCATCCCCCTCTCAGACACACTGTCATCCCCTCTCTGCACTGTCATCCCCTCTCAGCCACTGTCATCCCCTCTCACACACTGTCATCCCCTCTCAGACACACTGTCCCCCCTCTCACACACTGTCATCCCTCCTCTCACACTGCCATCCCCTCTCAGACACACTGTCATCCCCCTCAGACACACTGTCATCCCCCTCAGACACTGTCATCCCCCCTCTCACACACTGTCATCCCCCTCTCAGACACACTGTCATCCCCCCTCTCAGACACTGTCATCCTCTCAAATTTTCAGTCACATTAGCCCTCTACACTGTCATCCCCTCTCACTCACTTCCCCTCTCAGACACACTGTATCCCCTCTCCAGACACACTGCTATCCCCTCTCACACACACTGTCATCCCCTCTCACACACTGCCATCCCCCTCTCACACTGTCATCCCCTCTCAGACACACTGTGTACATCCCCTCTCAGACACACTGTCATCCCCCCTCTCAGACACACTGTCATCCCTCTCACTGTCATCCCCTCTCACACTCATCCCTCTCTCTGCCATCCCCCTCTCAGACACTGTCATCCCTCTCACACACCTATCATCCCCTCTCACACACTGTCATCCCCCTCTCACACTGTCATCCCCCTCCACACACACTGTCATCCCCTCTCAGACACACTGTCATCCCCTCTCAGACACATTGTCATCCCTCTCAGACACACTGTCATCCCCCTCTCAGACACACTGTCATCCCCTCTCACACACTGTCATCCCCCTCTCAGACACACTGCCATCCCCTCTCAGACACACTGTCATCCCCTCTCAGACACACTGTCATCCCCTTTCCAGACACACATTGTCATCCCCCTCTCACACACTGTCATCCCCCTTTCAGACACACTGTCATCCCCCTCTCACACACTGTCATCCCCCTCTCACACACTGTCATTCCCCCTCTCACACACTGTCATCCCCCTCTCAGACACACTGCCATCCCCTCTCACACACTGTCATCCCCTCTCACACACTGTCATCCCCCTCTCACACTGCACTGTCATCCCCCTCTCAGACACGCTGCCATCCCCCTCTCAGACACACTGTCATCCCCCTCTCACACACTATCATCCCTCTCACACACTGTCATCCCCCTCTCACACACTGTCATCCCCCTCTCAGACACACTGTCATCCCCTCTCAGACACACTGCTATCCCCTCTCACACACTGTCATCCCCCTCTCACACACTGCCATCCCCCTCTCAGACACACTGTCATCCCCCTCTCAGACACACTGTCATCCCTCTCAGACACACTGTCATCCCCCCTCTCAGACACACTGACATCCCCCTCTCAGACACACTTTCATCCCCTCTCACACACACTGTCATCCCCCTCTCACACACTGTCATCCCCTCTCACACACTGTCATCCCCTCTCACACTGTCATCCCCTCTCAGACACACTGTCATCCCCCTCTCAGACACACTGTCATCCCTCTCACACACTATCATCCCTCTCACACACTGTCATCCCCTCTCACACACTGTCATCCCCCCTCTCAGACACACTGTCATCCCCCTCTCAGACACACTGACATCCCCTCTCAGACACACTTTCATCCCCCTCTCACACACTGTCATCCCCTCTCTCACACACTGTCATCCCCCTCTCACACACTGTCATCCCCCTCTCACACACACTGTCATCCCCTCTCAGACACACTGTCATCCCTCCCTCTCACACACTGCCATCCCCTCTCAAACACACTGTCATCCCTCTCAGACACACTGTCATCCCCCTCTCTCACACACTGTCATCCCCCCTCTCACACACTGCCATCCCCCTCTCAGACACAC
>NW_024606494.1:0-8936 GCF_018296145.1 Oncorhynchus tshawytscha | reverse complement strand
AATCTATCCTGTTGTCTAATCTAGCGGTGGTGCCTGTGGTCTAGCTAATCTAGGTGGTGCCTGTGGTCTAATCTAGCGGTGGTGCCTGTTGTCTAATCTAGCGGTGGTGCCTCTTGTCTAATCTAGCGGTGGTGCCTGTTGTCCAATCTAGTGGTGGTGCCTAATCTAGCAGTGTTGTCTAATCTAGTGGTGGTGCCTGTGGTCTAATCTAGCGGTGTGGTCTAATCTAGCGGTGGTGCCTGTGGTCTAATCTAGCGGTGGTGCCTGTGGTCTAATCTAGCGGTGTTGCCTGTTGTCTAATCTAGTGGTGTTGTGGTCTAATCTAGCGGTGTTGTCTAATCTAGCGGTGGTGTCTGTTGTCTAATCTAGTGGTGGTGCCTGTGGTCTAATCTAGCGGTGTTGTCTAATCTAGCGGTGTTGTCTGTGGTCTAATCTAGCGGTGGTGCCTGTGGTCTAATCTAGCGGTGGTGCCTGTGGTCTAATCTAGTGGTGGTGCCTGTGGTCTAATCTAGTGGTGGTGCCTGTTGTCTAATCTAGTGGTGGTGCCTGTGGTCTAATCTAGTGGTGGTGCCTGTGGTCTAATCTAGTGGTGGTGCCTGTGGTCTAATCTAGCGGTGGTGCCTGTGGTCTAATCTAGCGGTGGTGCCTGTGGTCTAATCTAGCGGTGTGCCTGTCTAATCTAGCGGTGGTGCCTGTTGTCTAATCTAGCGGTGTGCCTGTCTAATCTAGCGGTGTTGTCTGTGGTCTAATCTAGCGGTGTTGTCTGTGGTCTAATCTAGCGGTGGTGCCTGCTAGCTGTGGTCTAATCTAGCGGCCTGTTGTCTAATCTAGCGGTGTTGTCTGGTCTAATCTAGCGGTGTTGCCTGTTCTAATCTAGCGGTGGTGCCTGTGGTCTAATCTAGTGGTGGTGCCTGTGGTCTAATCTAGCGGTGTTGTCTAATCTAGCGGTGTCTGTGGTGTCTAGCGGTGGTGCCTGTCTAATCTAGCGGTGGTGCCTGTGGTCTAATCTAGCGGTGGTGCCTGTGGTCTAATCTAGCGGTGGTGCCTGTTGTCTAATCTGCGGTGTTGTCTAATCTAGCGGTGGTGCCTGTGGTCTAATCTAGCGGTGGTGCCTTGGTCTAATCTAGCGGTGTGTGGTCTAATCTAGCGGTGGTGCCTGTGGTCTAATCTAGCGGTGGTGCCTGTGGTCTAATCTAGCGGTGGTGCCTGTGGTCTAATCTAGCGGTGTTGTCTGTGGTCTGCGGTGTTGTGGTCTAATCTAGCGGTGTTGCCTGTGTGCCTAATCTAGCGGTGTTGCCTGTCTAATCTAGCGGTGTCTGTGGTCTAATCTAGCGGTGTTGTCTAATCTAGCGGTGTTGTCTAATCTAGCGGTGGTGTCTAATCTAGCGGTGTGCCTGTCTAATCTAGCGGTGTTGTCTAATCTAGCGGTGGTGCCTGTGGTCTAATCTAGCGGTGTGCCTGTGGTCTAATCTAGTGGTGGTGCCTGTGTGTCTAATCTAGTGGTGGTGCCTGTGGTCTAATCTAGTGGTGTTATGGTCTAATCTAGCGGTGTGGGTCTAATCTAGCGGTGGTGCCTGTGGTCTAATCTAGCGGTGTGCCTGCCTGTGGTCTAATCTAGCGGTGTTGTGGTCTAATCTAGCGGTGTTGTCTAATCTAGTGGTGGTGCCTGTGGTCTAATCTAGCGGTGTTGCCTGTTGTCTAATCTAGCGGTGGTGTCTGTGGTCTAATCTAGTGGTGGTGCCTGTGGTCTAATCTAGCGGTGTTGTCTAATCTAGCGGTGTTGTCTGTGGTCTAATCTAGCGGTGTTGCCTGTGGTCTAATCTAGCGGTGGTGCCTGTGGTCTAATCTAGCGGTGGTGCCTGTGGTCTAATCTAGCGGTGGTGCCTGTGGTCTAATCTAGCGGTGGTGCCTGTTGTCTAATCTAGCGGTGGTGTCTGTGGTCTAATCTAGTGGTGGTGCCTGTGGTCTAATCTAGCGGTGGTGTCTGTGGTCTAATCTAGTGGTGGTGCCTGTGGTCTAATCTAGCGGTGTTGTCTAATCTAGCGGTGTTGTCTAATCTAGCGGTGTTGTCTGTGGTCTAATCTAGCGGTGTTGCCTGTGGTCTAATCTAGCGGTGGTGCCTGTGGTCTAATCTAGCGGTGGTATCTGTGGTCTAATCTAGCGGTGTTGTCTAATCTAGCGGTGGTGCCTGTGGTCTAATCTAGCGGTGGTGCCTGTGGTCTAATCTAGCGGTGGTGCCTGTGGTCTAATCTAGCGGTGGTGCCTGTTGTCTAATCTAGCGGTGGTGCCTGTGGTCTAATCTAGCGGTGGTGCCTGTGGTCTGTGGTGCCTGTGGTCTAATCTAGCGGTGGTGCCTGTGGTCTAATCTAGCGGTGGTGCCTGTGGTCTAATCTAGCGGTGTTGTCTAATCTAGCGGTGTTGTCTAATCTAGCGGTGTTGCTAGCTGTTGTCTAATCTAGCGGTGTGTTGCCTGTTTGTCTAATCTAGCGGTGGTGCCTGTTGTCTAATCTAGCGGTGGTGCCTGTGGTCTAATCTAGCGGTGGTGCCTGTGGTCTAATCTAGCGGTGCTAATCTAGCGGTGGTGCCTGTGGTGGTGCCTGTGGTCTAATCTAGCGGTGCGGTGCCTGTGGTCTAATCTAGCGGTGGTGCCTGTGGTCTAATCTAGCGGTGGTGGTGCCTGTGGTCTAATCTAGCGGTGGTGCCTGTGGTCTAAATCTAGCGGTGGTGCCTGTGGTCTAATCTAGCGGTGGTGCCTGTGGTCTAATCTAGCGGTGGTGCCTGTGGTGTTGTCTAATCTAGCAGTGGTGCCTGTGGTCTAATCTAGCGGTGGTGCCTGTGGTGTTGTCTAATCTAGCGGTGGTGCCTGTGGTCTAATCTAGCGGTGTTGTGTGGTGCCTGTGGTCTAATCTAGCGGTGTTGTCTAATCTAGCAGTGTTGTCTGTTGTCTAATCTAGCGGTGTTGTCTAATCTAGCGGTGGTGCCTGTTGTCTAATCTAGCGGTGTTGTCTATTCTAGTGGTGGTGCCTGTTGTCTAATCTAGCGGTGTTGTCTAATCAGGCAGTGTGGTCTAATCTAGCGGTGTTGCCTGTTGTCTAATCTAGCGGTGGTGCCTGTGGTCTAATCTAGCGGTGGTGCCTGTGGTCTAATCTAATCTAGCGGTGGTGCCTGTGGTCTAATCTAGCGGTGTTGTCTCTAGCGGTGGTGCCTGTGGTCTAATCTAGCAGTGTTGCCTGTTGTCTAATCTAGCGGTGGTGCCTGTGGTCTAATCTAGCGGTGTGTGGTCTAATCTAGCGGTGGTGTCTGTGGTCTAATCTAGCGGTGGTGCCTGTGGTCTAATCTAGCGGTGTTGTCTAATCTTGTCTAATCTAGCGGTGGTGCCTGTGGTCTAATCTAGCGGTGTTGTCTAATCTAGCGGTGGTGCCTGTTGTCTAATCTAGCGGTGGTGCCTTGTCTGTGCCTGTCTAATCTAGCGGTGTTGTCTGTGGTCTAATCTAGCGGTGTTGTCTGTGGTCTAATCTAGCGGTGTTGTCTAATCTAGCGGTGTTGCCTGTCTGTCCTGTTGTCTAATCTAGCGGTGTTGTCTAATCTAGCGGTGTTGTCTAATCTAGTGGTGTTGCCTGTTGTCTAATCTAGCGGTGTTGTCTAATCTAGCGGTGGTGCCTGTTGTCTAATCTAGCGGTGGTGCCTGTGGTCTAATCTAGCGGTGGTGCCTGTGGTCTAATCTAGCGGTGTTGTCTAATCTAGCGGTGGTGCCTTGTCTAATCTAGCGGTGGTGCCTGTTGTCTAATCTAGCAAGGTGGTGCCTGGTGGTGCCTGTGGTCTAATCTAGCGGTGGTGCCTGTGGTCTAATCTAGCGGTGGTGCCTGTGGTCTAATCTAGCGGTGTTGTCTAATCTAGCGGTGGTGACTGTGGTCTAATCTAGCGGTGTTGCCTGTTGTCTAATCTAGCGGTGGTGTCTGTGGTCTAATCTAGCGGTGGTGCCTGTGGTCTAATCTAGCGGTGTTGTCTGTGGTCTAATCTAGCGGTGTTGCCTGTGGTCTAATCTAGCGGTGGTGCCTGTGGTCTAATCTAGCGGTGGTGCCTGTTGTCTAATCTAGCGGTGGTGTCTGTGGTCTAATCTAGCGGTGGTGCCTGTGGTCTAATCTAGCGGTGGTGTCTAATCTAGCGGTGGTGCCTGTGGTCTAATCTAGTGGTGTTGCCTGTTGTCTAATCTAGTGGTGGTGCCTGTTGTCTAATCTAGTGGTGTTGCCTGTTGTCTAATCTAGTGGTGTTGTTTCAGGACTACTGGAAGTGCTCAAAGTGTGAGGAGTTGAACCCTCCCCTCCCCCGAAACTGCAACCGCTGCTGGACGCTAAGAATGGACTGGTTTCCCGATTCTGACAGCAACTCTGCTGCCCCCAACCTCAAACCCTTACCCCCCAAGCCTACCCCAGCCCCGACAGAGCCTGACGAGACCGAAGGTCTGGATGTTCCAGACGGGAAGAGAGCCAGGTCGCCCCTTCCCCTCCTCAAAGACTCCCAGGAATTGATGTCCGTCTCTGGCCCCGATTCCCAAGACTCGGCCTGCTCCTCCCAGCCCTCCACCTCTTCTTCGAACTCCAACGGTGTGGGCTCAGGCTCGTCCTCTAGCGCCCCCCTCAGTCAAGAAGTGATGGCACCAGACTTGGAGCGTTTCAACAGCCTGGAGGCTCACCTCCCCGCCAGCTGCCTGGAGCCCTGCGTCATCTGTCAGACCAGGCCCAAGAACGGCTGCATTGTACACGGACGCACAGGGCACCTCATGGCCTGTTACACCTGCGCCAGGAAACTGAAGAAGAGGAACAAGCTGTGTCCTGTCTGCAGGCAGCCTATCCAGTCTGTCGTCTTAATTTATCTCAGCTGAGGACGGCTATCGGCTAGACTGTACATTCCAAATAAGCAGTCTATTCCCTATGTAGTGTGCACTACTCTCAACCATGGCCCCAATAGGACTCTGGTCTAAAGTAGTGCACTATATAGGGAATAGGATGTAACCCATAGCTACACAACTCCCTGTTCCTCAAAAACAACTTAAATCCTGAATGAATAAATGTTTTAATTTTGTTTATTTGGAAGTGATTTTATTTATGAACAAGAGTTTGTTGACTCTATCAAACAAGGTGCCTGTTGTTGTTGTTGTTGATTTCTAGTGTTCAGTCAAATAGCCTTTCTAGTTTTTCAAATGGATTAAATTCTCTGTGGTGAAATATTCAATATATTTGATAAAATAAAGAATGTCTAGCAAATTAACAGAGATGTACATTGGTTTTCCTTTGTTTATTTTCACCTCGTCTTCCCTCTATTCTACACAGATGATAGTGTTTTATATAGTTGTATCTATAATGACATGGGGCTTAAACTACGTGAAAGTCAAAATGTCTCAATAAAGTTCACCGGTAGAAAGAGACGTTTGTTGTTGACTCCGTCGACAAGAGCGCGAGTGGGTAGTGGTTGCCAGGGGGACGACTTTTCATTTAAATCTCCAGGAAACATGTCTCAACCTGTTCTCTTGTCTAGCCCCATCCATATCCATTGCCCCTGGTTACAACTTGCCCCCCCTTCCCCACCCCCTCCAGTCACTATGGTAACCTATTCCAGTTTAGTGCACAGCTATTAACCAGGGCCCATGGGGAGCCATTTGGGTCACAAGATGACACTAACACACTGCTCCTTTCTCAAGTCTCAACCCAGGCAAGACGACTAACTGAAGTTTGAAACATTTAAGGCTGTTGTTTATGCCATTGGAGTGCTGAAGAGATATTTTGAACGATATTAAACCCAGGTTTTGATTTATATGGGCTAACATGTATTTGGTTTGCTGTGATTCTAGTTTTTTTTAACCCTGTTTTGGTAGTTAAACCTTCCACCACCTGACAAGCCTCCAATCTAGTACTAAACCTTCCCCTACCTGACAAGCCTCCAATCTAGTACTAAACCTTATACCCCACCTGACAAGCCTCCAATCTAGTACTTTTATTATTATTTTTTTTTATTTCACCTTTATTTAACCAGGTAGGCTAGTTGAGAACAAGTTCTCATTTGCAACTGCGACCTGGCCAAGATAAAGCATAGCAGTGTGAACAGACAACACAGAGTTACACATGGAATAAACAATTAACAAGTCAATAACACAGTAGAAAACAAAGGGGGGAGTCTATATACAATGTGTGCAAAAGGCATGAGGAGGTAGACGAATAGTTACAATTTTGCAGATTAACACTGGAGTGATAAATGATCAGATGGTCATGTATCCAGGTAGAGATATTGGTGTGCAAAAGAGCAGAAAAGTAAATAAATAAAAACAGTATGGGGATGAGGTAGGTGAAAATGGGTGGGCTATTTACCAATAGACTATGTACAGCTGCAGCGATCGGTTAGCTGCTCAGATAGCTGATGTTTGAAGTTGGTGAGGGAGATAAAAGTCTCCAACTTCAGCGATTTTTGCAATTCGTTCCAGTCACAGGCAGCAGAGTACTGGAACGAAAGGCGGCCAAATGAGGTGTTGGCTTTAGGGATGATCAGTGAGATACACCTGCTGGAGCGCGTGCTACGGATGGGTGTTGCCATCGTGACCAGTGAACTGAGATAAGGCGGAGCTTTACCTAGCATGGACTAAACCTTATACCCCACCTGACAAGCCTCCAATCTAGTACTAAACCTTATACCCCACCTGACAAGCCTCCAATCTAGTACTAAACCTTATACCCCACCTGACAAGCCTCCAATCTAGTACTAAACCTTATACCCCACCTGACAAGCCTCCAATCTAGTACTTCTAGCTATAATGGCTTTCCTCCACAGTGATCTTAGTCTGGGTTGTCATGGCGTTCTCCTTCAGTGATCTTAGTCTGGGTTGTCATGGTGTTCCCCTCCACAGTGATCTTAGTCTGGGTTGTCATGGCGTTCCCTCCACAGTGATCTTAGTCTGGGTTGTCATGGCGTTCCCTCCACAGTGATCTTAGTCTGGGTTGTCATGGCGTTCCCCTCCACAGTGATCTTAGTCTGGGTTGTCATGGCGTTCCCCTCCACAGTGATCTTAGTCTGGGTTGTCAATGGCGTTCCCCTCCACAGTGATCTTTGTGTTGGTTGTCATGGCGTTCCCCTCCACAGTGATCTTAGTCTGGGTTGTCATGGCGTTCCCCTCCACAGTGATCTTAGTGTTGGCTGTGAGAGAATTATTAAATGTGTCCTGTTCTACTAGTGCTGAGGAATCCCAGGATTTGTTCTCATATTAAAGACGTATTTATGGCAACGTCATCAATTCTTAAATCATTGCAGAATCAGTAACTGTCTAGTTCTCCCTGAAGAAAGTGTCTCCTCTACTCCAATGGGCGCTGCTGTTTTCTGCCTCCCCTGCTGGTAAAAAAGTGCAATTACATTTCAGAATCATCAGCCATCCACCAACACATACACCTCGTTCAAGCAAGGTAAATAACTTGCATAGAGACGTTATATTCAACTCCCTTGGTAACATTTGAATTGGTCCACATTGCAGTTATTCCTTATTTATCACTAAAAAAACGAAATGATAAACATCAGAAAAGAATGACTGGCCCAAGGGATATCCACTGAACAGAACATTAGGAACATCTTCCTATTATTGAGTTGCAAACCCTTTTTACCTTCAGAACAGCCTCAGTTTGTCGTGACGTGGACTCCACGAGGTGTCGAACACGGGCCGGCATCCCTGTGCAACATGATCATTCCAATGCTTCACACAGTTGTCAAGTTGGCTGGATGTCCTTTGGGGGTGGATCATTCCTGGCACCTACCACCATACTCCGTTTAAATATGTCATCTTTCCCCATTCACCCATTGAATGGTACACAGTCCATGGTTTCAATTGTCTCAAGGCTTAAAAATCCTTAACATGTCTTCTCCCTATCATCTACACCAGGGCGGCCCAACCCTCTTCCTGGAGATCTATTGTATTGTAGGTTTTCAGTCTAACCCTAATTTAGCATATCTGATTCAGCTAGTTAAGGTCTTGTTGAGCTGCTAATTAGTAGAATCAGATGTGTTAAATTAGGGTTACTAGTCCAACACTCTAACCGCTAGGCTACCCTGCCTCTAACCGCTAGGCTACGCTGCCTCTAACCGCTAGGCTACGCTGCCTCTAACCGCTAGGCCACGCTGCCTCTAACCGCTAGGCCACGCTGCCTCTAACCGCTAGGCCACGCTGCCTCTAACCGCTGGGCCCACGCTGCCTCTAACCGCTAGGCCACGCTGCCTCTAACCGCTGGCCACGCTGCCTCTAACCGCTAGGCCACCCTGCCTCTAACCGCTAGGCCACCCTGCCTCTAACCGCTGGGCTACCGTGCCTCTAACCGCTGGCCACGCTGCCTCTAACCGCTAGGCCACGCTGCCTCTAACCGCTAGGCCACGCTGCCTCTTAACCGCTAGGCCACGCTGCCTCTAACCGCTAGGCCACGCTGCCTCTAACCGCTAGGCCACGCTGCCTCTAACCGCTAGGCCACGCTGCCTCTAACCGCTAGGCCACGCTGCCTCTAACCGCTAGGCCACGCTGCCTCTAACCGCTAGGCCACGCTGCTTCTAACCGCCAGGCTACCCTGCCTCTAACCACTAGGCTACCCTGCCTCTAACCACTAGGCTACCCTGCCTCTAACCACCAGGCTACCCTGCCTCTAACCACTAGGCTACCCTGCCTCTAACCACTAGGCTACCCTGCCTCTAACCACCAGGCTACCCTGCCTCTAACCACTAGGCTACCCTGCCTCTAACCACTAGGCTACCCTGCCTCTAACCACTAGGCTACCTGCCTCTAACCACTAGGCTACCTGCCTCTAACCACTAGGCTACCTGCCTCTAACCACTAGGCTACCCTGCCTCTAACCACTAGGCTACCTGCCTCTAACCACTAGGCTACCTGCCTCTAACCACCAGGCTACCCTGCCTCT
>NW_024606493.1:0-8932 GCF_018296145.1 Oncorhynchus tshawytscha | reverse complement strand
CTTTCTCTTTATCTATCTCTCTTTCTGTCTTTTTGTCTCTGTCTTTTATCTCTCTCTGTCTTTTTGTCTCTGTCTTTAAATTAAATTAAATTCAAAGGGTTTATTGGCTTGGGAAACATGCTTACATTGCCAAAGCAGAGAATCTCTCTCTCTGTCCAAGGCAGAGGGACTGTCTCGTTTTGTGTACCCCTCATTATCATTTTGTGTAAATCCAGCTACTTGTAAAGAGATTAATAAGACCTTTCTTGACTTCATCTGGAAAAATAAGTCTCACAAACCAAATAAATATGTCCTTTCTAACCAAAGAGCTGAAGGCGGTCTAGAAATTTTGGACTTTGTTGACATAAATAACACTTTCAAGATATACTGGTTGAAAAAATGTTTGCTCGATACTGATTCAATATGGTATTTCATTCCAAATAATGTGTTTAGTAAATTGGGAGGTCTTCAATTTTTACTGAAATGTAATTATATTCCTGAAAAATTACCTGCTAAATTGGCTAGGTTTCACCATCAAGCTTTACTGGCCTGGAAAATATGTTTCCTGCACAATTTTTCCCCTCATAAAGCTCTTTTGTGGAATAATTCAGACATAACTGTAAGGAATAAGTCATTGTTCTACCCCAGCTGGCATGAGAGGAATATTGACTTTGTCCTTGATATTTTCGACAACAAGGGTAATATTCTCACATATCAACAATTTATAACATTGAAAGAATTTCCAATACCATTCAGAGAGTTTATTTCTGTGATCAAAGCCGTTCCCAGTGGTCTAACTACACTTAATCTACAATCTTAATTTTGGAAAAGATCACAAAGTTTATCCAGAACTCAGATTGGAAGGCGTGGGCTTACTTGAGAAATCTTGTTGTAATAAATATATAAAACAAATTCTTCATTCACAAAACCAATTTACAACAACTTAGAGGAAAGTTTTTCTGGAACATGTTTATTCCTGGCATTGTCTGGAAAAAAGCATGGTTAAGACCTTACAAATACTGTATAACAAAGTTAAGGAAGTGCACTTCAACATTTTGCATGAGATATATCCGTGTAATTCTATGATGTCCAAATTTGTGGCTATTGATGATATCTGCGTGTTCTGTGAAAAAGAAGGTGAGAATCTGTCTCACTTGTTCTTTGAATGTAAATTTGTGTCCGAATTTTGGGAAAACCTTGCAAAGTACTTATTTACCATTATGAACACTGCCTATAATTTTAACATAAAAAATATAATATGTTACTATAGAATTGATAACAATACCACTGAAATGATTGTTAATTTTTTTATTCTTGTTGCCAAATACTATATACACCAAACAAAAATTCCAAAATTCTCTACCAAAATTACCAATTTTTCTGATTGAATTATCTTATTAAAACACCCCAGTGAATAACAACAATAATAACATCTTCATGAATCATTATAATAAGATATTTTCAGAGTGAATATAATTGCACTTAAATTGTTTCTTTTTTGTATTTTTTTATATTTTTGTATGTTTGAGCATTGTTAATACCTGTGTTTGGTTTGCTATACATGTTTGATGTAGCAATGTAAGTTGATTTTTGTGTTATGAATAATAAAAAATTAAATTAAATTAAAATTTAAAAAAGATCTCAGTAAACCAACAGAACGACCTCCACATCACCCCCTACATAATGTTATCATTACTGATGAATAAATATACTACAATCTCCAACACCAGTCGTCTCTCTCTCTATTGATCCTGGGGGACGAGGTTACAGTCTAATAAACTACATGTTTCAACTCGGTCAATTCAGGAAGTGAAGTGACATTCCATTCATGGATTGAAAATTCCACATGGAAAATGATGGTCATCAATGATAAATTGAATAGTTATTCATTGTCTGTATTGAAATGGAATTCAATTCAATTCAGTTGGACCCAAGCTAACAAGAACACTGTGTCACAACCAGATGATCAGATGTTCTAATTACATATTAGACCTTAATTACATAATAGACTTTAATTAGTGCTACAGAGTCTATTCAGAGTCAGTAGCTGTGACATCGTCGAGGCTCTGGTAGACAGCCAATGCTTTTTGGTCCAGCGCCTGATAGGCTGATTGGTAGGGGGCGGGGTCATGAGCAATTCATTCTTGGTCAGCGTTGGACAGCTGAGGGTCCAATGCATTCTGGGTAGAAGTTCTACTTTCTTTATCCTCACCACCCTCCTCATCATCAACATGTTGGACAGTGAGGAAAATCATTAGGTGAAGAAAGAAACACAAGCACACAAACACACTTACACACACACACGAAAGCAAGCAAGCACACACACAAACTCTCTCCCTCTCTCCTCTCTTACCTCTCTTACCTCTCTCGTGCTGCCTGCATCAGGCCTGTTAGCTTCTTAGGGCTAGGGGGCAGTATTCAGATGGTTGGATGACTGAGGTGCCCAAAGTAAACTGCCTGTTACTCAGGCCCAGAAGCTAGGCATATATGCATATACAGTTGGGCAAAAAAGTATTTAGTCAGCCACCAATTGTGCAAGTTCTCCCACTTAAAAAGATGAGCGAGGCCTGGAATTTGTAGTTTTTCTATTATATTTTTTACATATCTCTTCGATGATATATCGTTCGTGGAAATGTGCGTTCTCCTCTGAATCCCATGGGAAAATGCCTCCAGTTGAAGATTACACACCAATTTAGACAAAGGACACCGGGCGGACCCCTGGTAAATGTAGTCTCTTATGGCCAATCTTCCAATGATATGCCTACAAATACGTCACAATGCTGCAGACACCTTGGAGAAACGACAGAAAGGGCAGGCTCATTCCTGGCGCATTCACAGCCATATAAGGAGACAATGGAAAACAGAGCCTCAAAAATTCTGCTCATTTCCTGTTTGAAGTTTCATCTTGGTTTCGCCTGTAGCATGAGTTCTGTGGCACTCACGGATAATATCTTTGCAGTTTTGGAAACGTCAGAGTGTTTTCAAACAGAGTGTTTCCAAAGCTGTCAATTATATGCATAGTCGAGCATCTTTTCGTGACAAAATATTGAGCTTAAAACGGGCACGTTTTTTTATCCATAAATTAAAAGAGCGCCCCCTGTATCCAAGAAGTTAATAGGTGATGACCACTCCACTACCGCTGTCAACTCTCTCCTGACACGAACTGAAGACATGTCTCATGTGTCCACTCATCCACTGGCACATTGAATGTTTCCTCTCAAAGTACTGTGAGTACCCCTATCAATGTTCTCTCATTACTGTATGTAGAGTCAATCACACACACACACACACACACACACAAACACAATCACATTATCGGGCGGCAGGGTAGCCTAGTGGTTAGAGCGTTGGACTAGTAACTGGAAGGTTGCTAGTTCGAATCCCCAAGCTGACATGGTATAAATCTGTCGTTCTGCCCCTGAACAGGCAGTTAACCCACTGTTCCTAGGCTGTCGTTGAAAATAAGAATTTGTTCTTAACTGATTTGCCTAGTTAAATAAAATAAAAAACAATTCCACATCGATGATTTTACTCCTTGCTTGGACTAACTCATTCTTAGCTCTTTTGTTTAGCTCTGTAGCTCTGTGCTAGCTGTGTAGCTAGTGTTCTTGTTTTTGTCTTCCCAGTCAAATCCTGTCCCTCAGTGGAAGAGTTCTTCTCCAACACCATCCATGTGGTGAAGCCTCTGAACACTCCTGCCTCATACCCTCATGTGATCCCATCCCAACAACAAGAAAGTAAGTGAATAGCCCTCTCATTCCCATTATATTGTACTACAAATATCTTTAAATGCTTTAGGTTCAAATAAAAATGGACGATTTTTGAAACCCGCTTTGCCGTCTCTGTGTGGTCCGCTCCTATACCGTGGGTCTTCCATCCTCCTCCATTTTTCAAGTCACCAGCCTCCACTGATGTATATCATCTGAACATATCCATTGTGTGTTACTGACAGACAGAACTCACCTCAAAGTTATTATACCGTCACAGTTAGTATATTACCACAGTTACTATACTGTCACAGTTACTACCGTAATTTCTGGACTATTAGGCGCACCTGAATATAAGCCGCACCCACTGAATTTGAAAAAAATGTATTTTGTACATAAACAAGCCGCACGTGTCTATAAGGCACAGGAGCCTACCGGTACATTGAAACAAATTAACTTTACACAGCCTTTAAACGAAACACGGCTTGTAACAAAAATAAATAGGCTTTTAAACGAAACACGGCTTGTAACATTTTTTTTTAAATAGCTGTAAACAGTAGCCTACCAAGAAAGTCATTGGTCACTATCTTCCTCCTCCTGTGCACTGAAACCACTGAAGTCATCTCCTTCGGTGTCGGAGTTGAATAGCATCAGAATTGTTTCATCCGATGTTGGATCGCTGCCCTCTTCAACACGCAGCAGTCCAGCCTTTTGAAACCCATTGATGATAGTGGATTTTTTGACAATGCTCCACACTGTCAGCAGCTCTATTTCCTTTTCCAACAGCCAGATCAATCGCCTTCAACTTGAAAGCTGCATCATATGCATTTCTCCGTGTCTTTGCCATGATGAGGGTGATAAAATGACTACCGTAATCAGAATGATGGGAAGTTTGAGCGCGCTCGATTTACGTCACATAAGACGGTGCTCAGTTTTTTGGCGGCATGAATCTTGTGAAAGCGGGAAAAATCCATAAATTAGCCGAGTCATTGTATAAACCGCGAGGTTCAAAGCGTGGGAAAAAAGGAGTGGCTTATAGTCCGGAAATTACGGTACTATCACTAAACTATTTCTGTAGTACCACATGTTGAATTAGCTAGCACAAGTCCAACACAGGTTGTCAGTCAGCACCTCTCAGTCCTACTGAACCATCAATAGTTAGACAGTGTTTGCTCTTCCTTGCTTTACTCTCTCTCTCTCTATCTGAATGTCAGGGAGATGGGTGTAGTGATGCTGGTGGTGAAGGGGGTGGGCATTAGTCTACACATCCTGATTTCTCTGTAGTGACCTCAGTGTCTGCAGGTCTATATGTGATGCAGAGTGAAATTGGTTCAAACCTGCCGGAGGATAGACTTCTAAACCACAAGAGAACTCAGCTAATTGTGCCCCAAATGTCACCCTACTCCCTACAAAGTGCACTACTTTTGACCAGGGCCTATAGGGAACTCAGCTTGCTGTGGGTGACAAAGTGGTGAAACTTAACTTCTCTGTTCTAAAGTTACCTGTTTCAGCAGAGGAAGCACACATAATTGAGATGATGACAATAGTTGAATTATATATCATTCTACATGTTTTACATGTCATTGATCCACTGCTGCAGTGTGTGCAAACCTGGTCAAGAACTACAGGAAACATATGATCTCTGTAATTGCAAACTAAGATTTTTGTACCAAATATTAAGTTCTGCTTTTCTGATGTATCAAATACTTATGTCATACAATAAAATGCAAATTAATTACTTTAAAATTATACAATGGGATTTTTTTGATTTTTGTTTTAGATTCCGTCTCTCACAGTTGAAATGTACCTATGATAACAATTAGAACTGCCAAATCGGCAGTGTATCAAATCGGCAGTGTATCAACTACTTGTTCTCCCCACTGTATATACAGTGCCTTGCAAAAGTATTCGGCCCCCTTGAACTTTGCGACCTTTTGCCACATTTCAGGCTTCAAACATAAAGATATAAAACTGTATTTTTTTGTGAAGAATCAACAACAAGTGGGACACAATCATGAAGTGGAACGACATTTATTGGATATTTCAAACTTTTTAACAAATCAAAAACTGAAAAATTGGGCGTGCAAAATTATTCAGCCCCTTTACTTTCAGTGCAGCAAACTCTCTCCAGAAGTTCAGTGAGGATCTCTGAATGATCCAATGTTGACCTAAATGACTAATGATGATAAATACAATCCACCTGTGTGTAATCAAGTCTCCGTATAAATGCACCTGCACTGTGATAGTCTCAGAGGTCCGTTAAAAGCGCAGAGAGCATCATGAAGAACAAGGAACACACCAGGCAGGTCCGAGATACTGTTGTGAAGAAGTTTAAAGCCGGATTTGGATACAAAAAGATTTCCCAAGCTTTAAACATCCCAAGGAGCACTGTGCAAGCGATACTATTGAAATGGAAGGAGTATCAGACCACTGCAAATCTACCAAGACCTGGCCGTCTCTCTAAACTTTCAGCTCATACAAGGAGAAGACTGATCAGAGATGCAGCCAAGAGGCCCATGATCACTCTGGATGAACTGCAGAGATCTACAGCTGAGGTGGGAGACTCTGTCCATAGGACAACAATCAGTCGTATATTGCACAAATCTGGCCTTTATGGAAGAGTGGCAAGAAGAAAGCCATTTCTTAAAGATATCCATAAAAAGTGTTGTTTAAAGTTTGCCACAAGCCACCTGGGAGACACACCAAACATGTGGAAGAAGGTGCTCTGGTCAGATGAAACCAAAATGGAACTTTTTGGCAACAATGCAAAACGTTATGTTTGGCGTAAAAGCAACACAGCTCATCACCCTGAACACACCATCCCCACTGTCAAACATGGTGGTGGCAGCATCGTGGTTTGGGCCTGCTTTTCTTCAGCAGGGACAGGGAAGATGGTTAAAATTGATGGGAAGATGGATGGAGCCAAATACAGGACCATTCTGGAAGAAAACCTCATGGAGTCTGCAAAAGACCTGAGACTGGGACGGAGATTTGTCTTCCAACAAGACAATGATCCAAAACATAAAGCAAAATCTACAATGGAATGGTTCAAAAATAAACATATCCAGGTGTTAGAATGGTCAAGTCAAAGTCCAGACCTGAATCCAATCGAGAATCTGTGTAGTAGTAGTGTAGTAATGTAATGGTGTAGTAGTGTAGTAGTGTAGTAGCGTAGTGGTGTAGTAGTGGTGTAGTAGTGTAGTGGTGTAGTAGTGGTGTAGTGGTGTAGTAGTGGTGTAGTAGTGTAGTAGCGTAGTGGTGTAGTAGTGTAGTGGTGTAGTAGTAGTGTAGTAGTGTAGTAGCGTAGTGGTGTAGTAGTAGTGTAGTGGTAGTGTAGTGGTGTAGTAGCGTAGTGGTGTAGTAGTGTAGTAGCGTAGTAGTGTAGTAGTGTAGTAGTTCCTGGAGCAGTGGGTATACTCTAATGTTGCCCAAAATGTCCCAAACGGCCCACCTGCCGAAGGAAAGGCGCCCCGTGTGAAAACGTATTTGAGAAACAGTGACATGATCTTTGAATGACCTAAAATGATACATCTTCCACAGTCAGGTAAACCCAAGCTGTACTGTGCTGGCATGAATATTTTCTTCATGCTAACAGTTCTAGCAGGAGTATCCAGGCCAACTCATCTGGGCTTGGCTTGGCATGGCTGAGTGTCAGCTTAGTTCTGCAGTGTGTAAACCACCATTGTGTTCTTGTGTTCGGAGTTCCTACAGTACCTCTCTTCCCACTACAGAGCCAAGCTGGACTTGGCTGGCCTGGTTAATCATTCAACTGAAGCCTGGAACTGAACTGACAGTGAAAATGTGAAAATTATCAATCAGATTCAGCAGGGTGAAAAGGGGTTCAGTGACAGTACTGGTACTGCATAATATACTGTAGTCTAATAAACTGTACTCTACCCCTTGTATTAGTGTTAAAAGGGGTTTAGTGACAGAACTGGTACTGCATAATATACTGTAGGCTAATAAAAAGCTAGGATATGCATATAATTGGTCGTTTTGGATAAAAAACACTAAAGTTTCTAAAACTGTTCAAATAATGTCTGTGAGTATAACAAAACTTATTTGGCAGGTGAAACCCCGAGGACAAACCATCCAGGAAAAATATTTTTTGAGGTGATTTCTGTGGCACTTGGTTGCAGTTCCTATTGCTTCCACTAGAAGTCAACAGTCTTTAGAAATTCGTTTATGTTTTCTTTTCGAGAAATGAAGAAGTACGGTGATTCAGAACGAGGGTCCAGCTGAGTGGACTATACTGTTTTGATGTGAGCTCCAGGTCAGGCGCTTCACGTTGTTTTTATCCTTTATTGAACACAGTTTATCCCGTCTAAAATGTTATCAATTATTTACATTTTAAAATACCTAAAGTTGGATTAGGAAAGTTGTTTGAAATGTTTGGACAGCGTTTACAGGTTTTTTAACACAACAGCCCCATATCATCAGGTGCGAAATATAATTTTCTAATATTTAATTTTTCAGTCCATTATATTATTATTAGGCCTACAAAATAGATGTGTGTTGACTGTGATTAGACCACGGGAAAATAATACCGTCTGCTAGGCTAAACTAACTTACAAACTAGGCTGTATATGATGGCATTGCACTATTATGGTGTTTCTAAAAATGGTGTATACCGATACTTTGATACATATTTGTGGGGATTAGAAGTCATTTTACACAAAACAACAAACATACATTAATACATACATCTGAGAGTTACTCACTTGATGATGTTCTGTCTCTCCTCCATTTGTAGATCAGTAGCAGGATGAGTCCCACCACCAACACAGTCAGATTCACACACACCATGATGACCACTGGAGTAAACACAGACAGACAGAACACAGACAGACAGACAGACAGACAGACAGACAGACAGACAGACAGACAGACAGACAGACAGACAGACAGACAGACAGACAGACAGACAGACAGACAGACAGACAGACAGACAGACAGACAGACAGACAGACAGACAGACAGACAGACAGACAGACAGACAGACAGACAGACAGACAGACAGACAAATAGATTTAAATATAGACAGACAGACATATTGTTAGATAGTGATCAGAGTAACCATAGCAACCTCAAGAGTGACATGACTTCCTGTTGGCCTCTATATCATCAGCATGACAACATGGCCATTAGTAGAAAACAAACTTACCAGCACTCGGACTCTGTCCTGCTCCGGGAGTGTCTGAGTGAGTGTCTGAGTGAGTGTCTGAGTGAGTGAGTGTCTGAGTGAG
>NW_024606492.1:0-8929 GCF_018296145.1 Oncorhynchus tshawytscha | reverse complement strand
GGCCTCATCACACCAAGTGGAGCATCAGGCCTCATCACACCAAGTGGAGCATCAGGCCTCATCACACCAAGTGGAGCATCAGGCCTCATCACACCAAGTGGAGCATCTGGCCTCATCACACCAAGTGGAGCATCAGGCCTCATCACACCAGTGGAGCATCCAGGCCTCATCACACCAGTGGAGCATCGGGCCTCATCACACCAAGTGGGAGCATCAGGCCTCATCACACCAAGTGGAGCATCAGGCCTCATCACACCAAGTGGAGCATCACATCACAAGTGGAGCATCAGGCCTCATCACACCAAGTGGAGCATCAGGCCTCATCACACCAGTGGAGCATCAGGCCTCATCACACCAGTGGAGCATCAGGATTCATCAAACCAAGTGGAGCATCGAGCCTCATCACACCAGTGGAGCATCGGGCCTCATCACACCAGTGGAGCATCGGGCCTCATCACACCAAAGTGGAGCATCATCATCACCCAGTGGAGCATCAGGCCTCATCACACCAAGTGGAGCATCAGGCCTCATCACACCAAGTGGAGCATCATCACACCAAGAGCCCTCATCACACCAAGTTCGGGCCTCATCACACCAGTGGAGCATCGGGCCTCATCACACCAGTGGAGTATCAGGTCTCATCACACCAGTGGAGCATCAGGCCTCATCACACCAAGTGGAGCATCGAGCCTCATCACACCTTCGGGCCTCATCACACCAAGTGGAGCATCGAGCCTCATCACACCTTCGGGCCTCATCACACCAGTGGAGCATCACACCAAGTGGAGCATCACACCAAGTGGAGCATCACACCAAGTGGAGCATCACACCAGTGGAGCATCAGGCCTCATCACACCAAGTGGAGCATCAGGCCTCATCACACCAGTGGAGCATCAGGCCTCATCACACCAGTGGAGCATCACACCAAGTGGAGCATCGGGCCTCATCACACCGGTGGAGCATCAGGCCTCATCACACCAAGTGGAGCATCAGGCCTCATCACACCAGTGGAGCATCAGGTCTCATCACACCAAGTGGAGCATCACACCAAGTGGAGCATCACACCAAGTGGAGCATCAGGCCAACAATAAAATTACAGAAAAATAACGAGGCTTCTTATTAACAGCTTCTACCCCCAACCTATCAGACTCCTGAACAGCTAATCAAACGGCTACCCAGACTATTTGCATTGACACCCCCCCCCCACATGTACTGTACATATTACCTCAATTACCTAAACTTACTATTCTATTGTTGCTCTTTCATTATTTGTTGTTTTTCAATTTTTTAAAATATTTTTATTTTTATTTTATTCAGTTTATTTTAGTAAATACTTTCTCAACACTTATTTTTATTGAAACTGCATCGTTGGTTAAGGGATTGTAACTCAGCATTTCACTGTTGTATTCGGCATGTAAAGAAAGAAAGAAAAGATTTGATTAAAGAAAAATCTTTGTCCAGTTCGAGGTGAGTAATCACTGTCCTGATGTCCAGAAGAGTTGGTTCAGAGCATGTAAAACAGCATCTCTCTCTGTCTTCTCTGTCTCTCTTCTCTCTTCTCTGTCTCTCTCTTCTCTGTCTCTCTCTTCTGTCTCTCTTTCTGTCTCTCTCTTCTCTGTCTCTCTCTTCTGTCTCTCTCTTCTGTCTCTCTCTTCTGTCTCTTTCTCTGTCTCTCTCTTCTCTGTCTCTCTCTTCTCTGTCTCTCTCTTCTCTGTCTCTCTCTTCTGTCTTCTCTGTCTCTCTCTGTCTCTCTCTCTCTGTCTTCTCTGTCTCTTTCTCTGTCTCTCTCTTCTCTGTCTCTCTTCTTCTCTGTCTCTCTTCTCTGTCTGTCTCTCTTTCTCTGTCTCTCTCTTCTCTGTCGTCTCTCTCTCTGTCTTCTCTGTCTCTCTTCTCTGTCTCTCTCTTCTCTGTCTCTCTCTTCTCTCTTCTCTCTCTCTCTCTTCTCTGTCTCTCTTCTCTCTCTCTGTCTCTCTCTTTCTCTCTCTCTTTCTGTCTCTCTCTTCTCTGTCGCTCTCTTCTCTGTCTCTCTCTTCTCTGTCTCTCTCTCTCTGTCTCTCTCTCTCTGTCATCTCTCTCTCTGTCTCTCTCTCTCTTCTCTGTCATCTCTCTCTCTGTCATCTCTCTCTGTCTTCTCTGTCTCTCTCTTCTCTGTCTCTCTCTTCTTCGCTGTCTCTCTCTTCGCTGTCTCTCTCTTCTCTCTCTCTCTTCTCTTCTCTGTCTCTCTCTTCTGTCTCTCTCTTCTCTGTCTCTCTCTTCTCTGTCTCTCTCTTTCTCTGTCTCTCTCTTCTCTGTCTCTCTCTTCTCTGTCTCTCTCTTCTCTTCTGTCTCTCTCTCTGTCTCTGTCTCTCTCTTCTCTGTCTCTCTCTTCTCTGTCTCTCTCTTCTCTGTCTCTCTCTTCTCTGTCTCTCTCTTCTCTGTCTCTCTCTCTTCTCTCTTCTCTGTCGCTCTCTTCTCTGTCTCTCTCTCTGTCATCTCTCTCTCTCTCTCTTCTCTCTTCTCTTTCAATTCAAGGGGCTTTATTGACATGGGAAACATGTGTTAACATTGCCAAAGCAAGTGAGGTAGATAATATATAAAGTGAAATAAACAATAAAAATTAACAGTAAACATTACACATACAGAAGTTTCAAAACAATAAAGACATTACAAATGTCATATTATATATAAATATACAGTGTTTTAACAATGTACAAATGGTAAAGGACACAAGATAAAATAAATAAGCATAGATATGGGTTGTATTTACAATGGTGTGTGTTCTTCACTGGTTGCTCTTTTCTCATGGCAACAGGTCACACATCTTGCTGCTGTGATGGCACACTGTGGAATTTCACCCAGTAGATATGGGAGTTTTTCAAAATTGGATTTGTTTTCGAATTCTTTGTGGATCTGTGTAATCTGAGGGAAATATGTCTCTCTAATATGGTCATACATTGGGCAGGAGGTTAGGAAGTGCAGCTCAGTTTCCACCTCATTTTGTGGGCAGTGAGCACATAGCCTGTCTTCTCTTGAGAGCCATGTCTGCCTACGGCGGCCTTTCTCAATAGCAAGGCTATGCTCACTGAGTCTGTACATAGTCAAAGCTTTCCTTAAGTTTGGGTCAGTCACAGTGGTCAGGTATTCTGCCGCTGTGTACTCTCTGTGTAGGGCCAAATAGCATTCTAGTTTGCTCTGTTTTTTTGTTAATTCTTTCCAATGTGTCAAGTAGTTATCTTTTTTGTTTTCTCATGATTTGGTTGTCTCTCTCTTCTCTGTCTCTCTCTGTCTCTCTCTCTGTCTCTCTGTCTCTCTCTCTCGCTCTCTCTATTCTCTCTCTATTCTCTCTATTCTCTCTATTCTCTCTCTCTCTCTCTCGCTCGCTCTCTGAGAGGAGAAAGAGGGAGAGGTGTGGGGAGCCTGCTAGCTTACCTATTGATTCCTTTGAAAGCCTTTTCTCATTATTTCCCAGTGCAGGCCAATGTAGCCAGCTATGATGGGTTGGGGGAATGTAAAGGGTTAATGGTGTTTGAGTCACCATTAGCAGTTCTGGTTTTCTTCTTCTTTCTCCAGTAAGCTTTCAGAAGAAGCACGCTAAGACCGAAAAAACACAAGTCTACCAACTGCAGGTGAGGACGGGAGATAAAGGTTGCCATTGACAACCGAGAGGGGTGACGTGCCCTGTCAGTACAGTATGTGCCCTGCAGAAGAGCATTTTAGAAATATTATGCAGCATCGATTGGACAGGCTATATTAACTACAGCCTTCAGCGGTGTGAAGTGTCCCGACATTATCTACAGCCTACAGTGTTGTGAAGTTTCCGTTACATTATCTACAGCCTTCAGTGTTGTGAAGTTTCCGTTACATTATCTACAGCCTTCAGTGGTCTGAAGTTTCCCCAACATTATCTACAGCCTTCAGTGGTGTGAAGTTTCCCCAACATTATCTACAGCCTTCAGTGTTCTGAAGTTTCCCTTACATTATCTACAGCCTTCAGTGGTCTGAAGTGTCCCCTACATTATCTACAGCTTTCAGTGGTGTCAAGTTTCCCCTACATTATCTACAGCCTTCAGTGGTGTGAAGTTTCCCCTACATTATCTACAGCCTTCAATGGTGTGAAGTTTCCGCTACATTATCTACAGCCTTCAGTGGTGTGAAGTTTGCCCTACATTATCTACAGCCTTCAGTGGTGTGGATTTTCCGCAACATTATCTACAGCCTTCAGTGGTGTCAAGTTTCCCCTACATTATCTACAGCCTTCAGTGGTGTGAAGTTTCCGCTACATTATCTACAGCCTTCAGTGGTGTGAAGTTTCCCCTACATTATCTACAGCCATCAGTGGTGTGAAGTTTCCTCTACATTATCTACAGCCTTCAGTGTTGTGAAGTTTCCCCTACATTATCTACAGCCTTCAGTGGTGTGAAGTTTCCCCTACATTATCTAAAGCCTTCAGTGGTGTGAAGTTTCTGCTACATTATCTACAGCCTTCAGTGGTGTGAAGTTTCCCCTACATTATCTACAGCCTTCAGTGGTGTGAAGTTTCCGCTACATTATCTACAGCCTTCAGTGGTGTGAAGTTTGCCCTACATTATCTACAGCCTTCAGTGGTGTGAAGTTTCCGCTACATTATCTACAGCCTTCAGTGGTGTGAAGTTTCCGCTACATTATCTACAGCCTTCAGTGGTGTCAAGTTTCCTCTACATTATCTACAGCCTTCAGTGGTGTCAAGTTTCCTCTACATTATCTAAAGCATTCAGTGGTGTGAAGTTTCCGCTACATTATCTACAGCCTTCAGTGTTGTGAAATTTCCCCGATTACCCTTTTCCCCTTCCTCCCTCCTTGTCTTCTAAGAAGGGGAGATTTATTTTGCCAAACATTGAGACAATAGTTTTTTCTTATGTAAAAATGGGATTTTGGGAGGAAAACTCCTTCCCCAGGGCAGAGGTAAAGCATGGAGAGAAGACCAGTATTAGGATGCAGAGACGATGTCCCTTGCCTCTCCTCTCCTCGCTTATCCCTCTCCTCGCCTCGCTAGCGGCCTTGCCGGCCCGAATCAGAGGAACACGAGGGAGGGATACCAGATTGGTTCAGAATGAATTATTAACCTCACCTTCATGGAAGATTAGACTAATCCATCCACATGTTGCCAGGGCTTCTCCTGAACACTACTGATTCTAAACACAGTTCTACCCTCTGAACACAGTTCTACCCTTCTAAACACAGTCATACCCTCTGAACACAGTTCTACCCTTCTAAACACAGTTCTACCCTCTGAACACAGTTCTACCCTTCTAAACACAGTTCTACCCTCTGAACACAGTTCTACCCTTCTAAACACAGTTCTACCCTCTGAACACAGTTCTACCCTTCTAAACACAGTTCTACCCTCTGAACACAGTTCTACCCTTCTAAACACAGTTCTACCCTTCTAAACACAGTTCTACCCTCTGAACACAGTTCTACCCTTCTAAACACAGTCATACCCTCTGAACACAGTTCTACCCTTCTAAACACAGTTCTACCCTCTGAACACAGTTCTACCCTCTGAACACAGTTCTACCCTTCTAAACACAGTTCTACCCTCTGAACACAGTTCTACCCTTCTAAACACAGTTCTACCCTCTGAACACAGTTCTGCCCTTCTAAACACAGTCACCCTCTGAACACAGTTCTACCCTTCTAAACACAGTCATACTGAACACAGTTCTACCCTTCTAAAGACAGTCATACCCGTCTGAACACAGTTCTACCCTTCTGAACACAGTTCTACCCTTCTGAACACAGTTCTACCCTTCTGAACACAGTTCTACCCTCTGAACACAGTTCTACCCTCTGAACACAGTTCTGCCCTTCTAAACACAGTTCTACCCTGAACACAGTTCTACCCTTCTAAACACAGTCATACCCATCTGAACACAGTTCTACCCTTCTGAACACAGTTCTACCCTCTGAACACAGTTCTAAAACACAGTCTACCCTCTGAACACAGTTCTGCCCTTCTAAACACAGTTCTACCCTCTGAACACAGTTCTACCCTTCTAAACACAGTCTACCCTCTGAACACAGTTCTGCCCTTCTAAACACAGTTCTACCCTCTGAACACAGTTCTACCCTCTGAACACAGTTCTACCCTTCTAAAAACAGTTCTACCCTCTGAACACAGTTCTACCCTCTGAACACAGTTCTACCCTTCTAAACACAGTTCTACACTCTGAACACAGTTCTACCCTTCTGAACACAGTTCTACCCTTCTAAACACAGTTCTACTCTTCTGAACACAGTTCTACCCGTCTGAACACAACTCTACCCTTCTGAACACAACTCTACCCGTCTGAACACAGTCCTACCGTTCTGAACACAACTCTCATGCAAATGAAACAATACAAACTTTAAATAATAATATTTACATATTTACAACGAAAGAGAGAGAGATCATCTGGGAGAGAACAGTTTAGTAATACAGTAGACCTGATCGACAGCTGTCTGTTACCTCCACTGTGTGGACAGGAGAAGACTAGTTGTCTGTCTGTTACCTCCACTGTGTGGACAGGAGGAGACTAGTTGTCTTCTGTACCTCCACTGTGTGGACAGGAGAAGACTAGTTGTCTGTCTGTTACCCTCCACTGTGTGGACAGGAGAAGACTAGTTGTCTGTTACCTCCACTGTGTGGACAGGAGAAGACTAGTTGTCTGTTACCTCCACTGTCAGGGATAAGACTAGTTGTTACCTCCACTGTGTGGACAGGAGAAGACTAGTTGTCTGTTACCTCCACTGTGTGGAAAGGAGAAGACTAGTTGTCTGTTACCTCCACTGTGTGGACAGGACAGGAGGAGACTAGTTGTCTGTTACCTCCACTGTGTGGACAGGAGAAGACTAGTTGTCTGTTACCTCCACTGTGTGGACAGGAGAAGACTAGTTGTCTGTTACCTCCACTGTGTGGACAGGAGAAGACTAGTTGTCTGTTACCTCCACTATGTGGACAGGAGAAGACTAGTTGTCTGTTACCTCCACTGTGTGACAGGAGAAGACTAGTTGTCTGTTACCTCCACTGTGTGGACAGGAGAAGACTAGTTGTCTGTTACCTCCACTGTGTGGACAGGAGAAGACTAGATGTCTGTTACCTCCACTGTGTGGACAGGAGAAGACTAGTTGTCTGTTACATCCACTGTGTGGACAGGAGAAGACTAGTTGTCTGTTACCTCCACTGTGTGGACAGGAGAAGACTAGATGTCTGTTACCTCCACTGTGTGGACAGGAGAAGACTAGTTGTCTGTTACCTCCACTGTGTGGACAGGAGAAGACTAGATGTCTGTTACCTCCACTGTGTGGACAGGAGAAGACTAGTGTCTGTCTCCACTGTTACCTCCACTGTGTGGACAGGAGAAGACTAGTTGTCTGTTACCTCCACTGTGTGGACAGGAGAAGACTAGTTGTCTGTTACCTCCACTGTGTGGACAGGAGAAGACTAGTTGTCTGTTACCTCCACTGTGTGGACAGGAGAAGACTAGTTGTCTGTCTGTTACCTCCACTGTGTGGACAGGGAGAAGACTAGTTGTCTGTTACCTCCACTGTGTGGACAGGAGAAGACTAGTTGTCTGTTACCTCCACTGTGTGGACAGGAGAAGACTAGTTGTCTGTTACCTACTGTGTGGACAGGAGAAGACTAGATGTCTGTTACCTCCACTGTGTGGACAGGAGAAGACTAGTTGTCTCTGTTACCTCCACTGTGTGGACAGGAGAAGTAACTAGTTGTCTGTTACCTCACTGTGTGGACAGGAGAGACTAGTTGTCTGTTTACCTCCACTGTGTGGACAAAAGGGACAGGAGAAGACTAGTTGTTCGTTACATCCACCGTGTGACAGGAGAAGACTAGTTGTTCGTTTATATCCACTGTGGACAGGAGAAGACTAGTTGTATGTTGATCCACTGTGTGACACAGGAGAAGACTAGTTGTGTGTGGACAGGAGAAGACTAGTTGTCTGTTACCTCCACTGTGTGGACAGGAGAAGACTAGTTGTCTGTTACCTCCACTGTGTGGACAGGAGAAGACTAGTTGTCTGTTACCTCCACTGTGTGGACAGGAGAAGACTAGTTGTCTGTTACCTCCACTGTGTGGACAGGAGAAGACTAGTTGTCTGTTACCTCCACTGTGTGGACAGGAGAAGACTAGTTGTCTGTTACCTCCACTGTGTGGACAGGAGAAGACTAGATGTCTGTTACCTCCACTGTGTGGACAGGAGAAGACTAGATGTCTGTTACCTCCACTGTGTGGACAGGAGAAGACTAGTTGTCTGTTACCTCCACTGTGTGGACAGGAGAAGACTAGTTGTCTGTTACCTCCACTGTGTGGACAGGAGAAGACTAGTTGTCTGTTACCTCCACTGTGTGGACAGGAGAAGACCTGATGTCTGTTACCTCCACTGTGTGGACAGGAGAAGACTAGTTGTCTGTTACCTCCACTGTGTGGACAGGAGAAGACTAGTTGTCTGTTACCTCCACTGTGTGGACAGGAGAAGACTAGATGTCTGTTACCTCCACTGTGTGGACAGGAGAAGACTAGTTGTCTGTTACCTCCACTGTGTGGACAGGAGAAGACTAGTTGTCTGTTACCTCCACTGTGTGGACAGGAGAAGACTAGTTGTCTGTTACCTCCACTGTGTGGACAGGAGAAGACTAGTTGTCTGTTACCTCCACTGTGTGGACAGGAGAAGACTAGTTGTCTGTTACCTCCACTGTGTGGACAGGAGAAGACTAGTTGTCTGTTACCTCCACTGTGTGGACAGGAGAAGACTAGTTGTCTGTTACCTCCACTGTGTGGACAGGAGAAGACTAGATGTCTGTTACCTCCACTGTGTGGACAGGAGAAGACTAGATGTCTGTTACCTCCACTGTGTGGACAGGAGAAGACTAGTTGTCTGTTACCTCCACTGTGTGGACAGGAGAAGACTAGTTT
>NW_024606491.1:0-8920 GCF_018296145.1 Oncorhynchus tshawytscha | reverse complement strand
GATCGTGGACTTCAGCAAACAGCAGATCCACATCGAAGTGACACCAGTGGAGAAGGTGGGAAGTTTTACTTTCCTCGGCGTACACATCACAGACAAACTGAAATAGTCCACCCACAAAGACAGTGTGGGGAGGAAGGCGCAACAGTGCCTCTTCAACCTCAGGAGGCTGAAGAAATGTGGCTTGTCACCCAAAACCCTGACAAACTTTTTACAGATGCACAATCGAGAGCATCCTGTCGGGCTGTATCACAGCCTGGTACGGCAACTGCACCGCCCTCAACCACAAGGCTGTTCAGAGAGTGGTGCGGTCTGCACAACGCATCACCGGGGTCAAACTACCTGCCCTCCATGACACCTACAGCACCCGATGTCACAGGAAGGCCAGATCATCAAGGACAATATCTACCTGAGCCACTGCCTGTTCACACAGCTATTATCCAGAAGGCGAGGTCAGTACAGGTGCATCAAAGCTGGGACCAAGAGATTGAAAAACAGCTTCTATCTCAAGACCATCAGACTGCTAAACAGCAATCACTAACTCAGAGAGGCTGCTGCCTACATTGAGACCCAATCACTGGACACTTTAATAAATAGATCACTAGTCGCTTTAAACAATGCCACTTTAAATAATGCCACTTTAATAATGTTTACATGTCTTACATTACACTCATATCACATGTATATACTGTATTTTATACCATCTATTGCACCTTGCCTATGCCGCTCGGCCATTGCTCATCCATACACTTATATGTACATATTCTCATTCACCCCTTTAGATTTGTGTGTATTAGGTAGTTGTGTGGAACTGTTAGATTACTTGTTAGATATTACTGCACTGTCGGAACTCGAAACACAAGCATTTCACCACAACCACATTAACATCTGCTAACCAGAAACCAATGATATTGGATTTGATTTGACCAAAGACTTGGACCTGGTGCCTCTCTTCTTGACACTCAGCATTAAGGAAATGTATTGGCGGCAAGGCCTTGCAACAAATAGCGTTTGTACATGCAAAAGACTAGAGTCTTATAAATCAAATTACCTCATGCTACGGAATCAGGACATAGTGTAGTGGCCCTATGGGCCATTCCGGTTCAGACAAGGTTTACTTGCCCTATGTGTACTTCATGAAACATGCATTCTAATGAAACATACGTTTAAATCCTATACGTCGCTAATAAACTCAGGTTGTAGCTATACATGTTTTGTTAACATAACACTTGTGATAACAATAACAAATGTACAAAGTAGCTAATAATGCTTCTATCATGTTTCCATTTTGCCCATCAGATCAAGGTGATTGCTGCGGAGGTGGAAGAATCCTCTGGCTCTGACACCAGTGAATGCTGAAGTGAGGCTGAGCCTCTGAAACCTGGACAGCATTCTAACTAGGGTTGCACATTTCTAGTAACTGGGACTTCTGGAAAGTGTGAAAGTTACCAGAATCTTGCAACCGAAAATAAAGTATTTAAACTGTAATACCAGAATCTCGTCAAATTGCCAATTCCAGATGACAAATTACCTCTACTGGCAGGTTGTACAATTCCCGGGTGCGCCACTACAACTTGTTGTGTTGCCCTCTTGTTTGTCTCCCCCTCTTCAAAATCTATCTCTGAATAAACGTTATGAAAGAAAAGTGGAATTCCAGTCTCCTTTGAGCAAAACTAAAACTAGATTAACAGGCTGACTGCATCTCGACTGTGTGCCCATTTCCATGTTTTGTAATGGCGTTCCCGATGTACTGGAAATGTTGTTATCACAGCTGATGTCTTTGAATAAATTATTAAACGGATGGCAAGCTTTGAAAGTTGTATCTCTCCATGTCCTGCAATCTAATTGCCATTCATTCTCTATTAAACTATTGTGATTGATAATTACACACATAATTGACCATTGACCAGAAACAACAACTGCTTTCTTGGGAATATGGTAGAGATCTAGATAGGTATTGTTAATTTGGTGTTGGATAGGAAATTCCCCAAGACTCATAGATGGCTGAATGAAAGACCACTGCCCCATAAATTCACACTAAATGCCAACACAACGCAACAGCCCATACAACACAAGCCTGGCAATATAAACGCCTGGTTGATGAGGGTAAAAACTTTACAGAACATTCAGATAGATAGAAATGTATAGATCAGACAATGACTCAGTTATACCGAGAAGGGTATTATAAAATGTCAGGTGGACCCTTGCAACCAAGAACTGTATGTGAGTTTATAAAAAATCTGATACAAGTATTTATCCCTTTTTTGGAACATGTATATCACAACAAGAGTGTCATTATTGAAATATCGTGTCATCACACCAGTGGCGTAGGCAGAAATCTGTTGATTGCAGTGCCAGCAAAAATGTTGGTTCAATTATAAAAGCACACACAATAAACCATCCAACATGTGATTTTGCATTACAGACCAAATAGTCTTGTAGGCTTACGTAAATCCATGACGGTTGCATTTAACATACGACTCACAATAGACACACACATAACAAACCATAGGCTTATAATTAATAGTCTATGAGACTAGAACATAATGCCCTGACACAACAGTAATAATCACAATAGGCTTGGCAACCTCTCACTGGCTCAGCGACCAGGAGATAGTAGACCAAGCTAAACTAGGCTAGGCTAAGCTCAGCGACCAGGAGATAGTAGGCTAGGATAAGCTAGGCTAGCCTCAGCGACCAGGAGATAGTAGGCCAGGCTAGGAGGCCACAACTGTAACCATTCAACACTAGGAGAGCCGAGAGCGTCATATTGACTCAAAGCAAATTAACTTTTTAAATTACTCTGCCATTTTTTAAGTCCTTGAATTTTCCTAAATAAGTCTATCTAACACACTATCATTGAATATCTTGAATATCACAAGCAGAATTTGTGTTATAAGCAGTTTTATGAGGACATAAAGCACATTAACATATTTAAACTCAAAATATGCCATTCTGTTCTGTGAAATGCATTTTTTTTTATAAATAAATGAATTCCTTTAAGACCTGCCCTTAACAAATTAATAATAAATTATCTTTGTGATGGTGTTTATTTAATGGATTTTAACACTTGAATTCTGGTGTTTTAGTCATATTTCTTTTACATAAATTACTACATAAACTAATGAAAATGCTATTATTTTCTTTCAAATCAATTTTATTTTGTATTCTAATGCTATGAATGACCTTCATAAACAAAACCAAACGATTCCAATAGCATAAATGAAATGTATTTACTAGACTGTTGACTTTCAAAAGACACGTCATTGGCCCGAAGGGGGGTCCAATGAGGCCAGGCTTTTCTAATGTAAATGTTAATTACTGGCACGGCGGCCAATCAAAGTAGATCAGGTTAGAATTAGGTTGCATGCTGCATATTTAACACCATCAAAGGACACTTAAATTATAGCCTAACAGTATGCTAATACACATAATAATAGGTCATAGCCTACATAGACTAAAATAGTTGTCACCAACCTTTTCTTAGTCGAGATCACTTCATAAAATGCAAGCCAAGTGCAGTTCTCTGCTGGGCTCGGGAAATCCAGTTTGCCTACAATGTATTTTGTGAGATCAATTCAATTATCAATAGCCTGTATAGGGGCCTAAATATTGTGCATGGGTGGAGAAGTACAGGGCAAAATTATATTTCCAATTAAATTAAATTTGGGGCACCCCAGATAGCATATGCTAGCCAAATGTGTAGAATCGCTGGAAATTACCTTTACAAATGTAGCATTTTCTCTCAGCCTCATGACAAAATGTGAACCAAAGTACGAGATGCTTATATAGGAGAAAATCCAATTTCTCTTGGGAGTTCTTACATTTCTTAAAGGCCTTATACTTTGCTTGAATAGATTCCAGAATCGTATGATTAAACCAATTTGACCCTCTTGCTTCCTTAAGCATTTCCACACAGTATGTTTTGAGTGCTGTGATTCGAACAGTTTTGTGGCACTTAAATAGTGCATATCTATAAAAACTCCTTTGGCAAAATGTTTAAAAAAATATTACTATTACTCTATGGAGTGAACAAGCTGCACATGCTTTCCTACGACAGTGAAGTTCACATGCTGCATTATGAACTTTCCCTGACCGTTCATTCATGAACCCACAAATATGTCACTAAGATGTTTCACATTTTCAGTAAGATGTTCAAGACACAATGGCCATGTTGACTATGGAGTGAACCATAGTGTGGGAAATATTTTACACAAACAAACTTATTATACAATATTTCTTTACATTTTTGGACAATAGTCTAACTGTTTTTCAGTGTGTGTGTATAACCAAAAAGGATCAGTCATTAGTCGTAACATATATTAAAAAAAAATTTGGTCTCAGACTTCACAATCGACATGACATACTATAATCCCAATACAGCCGCAGACTCACCTAGGTGGTATTTACCTGTAATACTGTAGTCGGGTACACCAATCCCAGACAACCTAAGAGCTGCATGACACCATTCCCATCCAACCACAATGGAGACGGGTAGCTAAGCATGGGTCCTGTGAACATGTGTATACTTGTAGGGCTGTCACAGCATGAGAAAGAAAATAGGCAGTTTAAGGTTTAGCAGTAGCACAAGTCTGTTCACAATCTCTTTAGGAAGCAATACATATGCATTTACCCTGCTTAAGGAGTACATTTGTTAAAACCACAACAATTGTGATAGTGAAAATAGTTACATGTATTCAGAAGCAATCTACAATCATATTATGTTGATTTACGTTCGTTCTTAGATTCCCCCATATGGATTTAATTCTTTACTTAGCTCACGGGCCTCCGTGATTACAACCTGGTTGCTTAATCTGTTTGTGACCTTTCATGGTCCTACTGCGGTCACTAGTGGTCACTTAGTAATATTTGGAACAATGGTCAATGGTCTTATTTTGGGGACCAGGTATTGGAGTCATTGAAGACTAAAACCACACAATGCCTTTGGCTTTATCTTAATTGGGTAACTCCTGTTATTATGGGCATCAGGTGACCAACATGAAGATTTCTAATTTCTGGGCTCTGTTCTAATTGGTTGCTAGAGAAGATCTAACATCAATAAAAGGCTATGTTCAAATGTCAGAGGGCAACTGAGAATACTGCTTGGAGGACAGCACCTGAAGCAAAACAATTTTCACCACTTCAAGGTCTGTATTTTTGCCTTCATATTCAAACATGATATATTATTTAATAATTTGGTTAGCAGCAAATAATCTAGATAACGTACCTAGTACAGTAGCCCCAGTAGTTTAGCAACACTAATCACGTTTGTGGTCTGTCTGTCAATATTCCAGATTGCAAAATGAAGCTTCTTATTTTTTAGCCTTCATGGTCACCATCTTCAATGTGAGTATGTTCACATGTTCATCACACAACAATGTACAAAATCAAATGTTTGCATTCAAAATGACTCTAATGACAATTTTCCTTTTTCCCCCCCAATGATCTGTTTAGGTCAATGCTGGCAAGGTAGGATACTGGACACTAAAAACATATATATCCTTCACCAATCCAATGCGTTTAGGGTTGTGGGAAGTATTGAATGAGTGGCCACTTCAGGAGAAGCTGTTGATAGAATTCAAGGTCATATCATATCTATCTTTGTCATTTCTCAGAAACTGAGACTGCTGGCAGGTCTAAATGGTGGAGTTGTGTCTGGGGTTAACCCTGGACTGGTGGTGGGGGGCCTGAACCCTGGCGTCCTCCCTGGTGGCACTGGGTTGATTGGGCAGCCTCAGTTTGCCCAGGTCAGTCATCAATATTCCTGTTTGCAGTTTCATTCTATTTCAATAAATGTATTATACAGTAACTGTTCACAACAGGTGGAGAAACAAAGAATACACTGTTTTTAAACTACTTATACACCTTTTTATAAGTAATTTCACATAACCATTTATGCAACAGACAGTCAATTGTGTATTAGGGAGAGATGATGTGGGAGGGAAAACTATATCTTTATCTAAGTGCTGAATAATTTGGCACGACTTTCTCTCCTCACTCATACAGATGGTCCCAGGTGTCCCCACGTATGTCATGCAACCCCAAGCTGTTCCCAATGGTCCATATGGTTTCCCCAATGTTGGGATGCTGCAGCCTCAACTGTTCCCTAACTTCCCTGGGCAGTACCAGTATCCTGCCCCACCAGCTAATGGGGTATGACTCAAAATAAATAGACTTTCATACTTCTTACTACGTATGTCCTTTTCTGTTGTTTTAATATTTTATTCGTTTTATTAGTTAAAAATGGGAAATAGATTGTACACATTTTTGTCCTGGGGTACAACTTTGAAAAACAGAATATTGCACATTCTGCTTTTTCTTTTGGCGTTATTACAGTATTATAAGAGAAGAAACTATTTGGAAATGCTTTGCAGTAATTAAAATGTTTGTTCTCCCATGAACAGCTGCCTTACTACATGGGTGTCCCTCAAATGGCAGGAATGAATCCTCCACAACAGCAAGTCATGGTATAGATAACTCTATGTTCTCAAACATATTCTGAGTTCACTTAATGTTGGAAACTTGGAAACGCTGACATTTCCAACTTGCTAACCTAGGCGGACGAGTCGGAATGCGAGTTTCCTACTGGGGAGGTATCAGAATTCACCAATATGAATCTCTAAGCAGATAACTTTAACGTTAATTTGAACTTGGAGGTCCCGAGTTTCCAACATGAGGGCGAGTGTATTTACATACCAGGAAAATATAGGCACGCACAAATCATGAATACATTTAGACTACTCCATCATTTACAATTTATAATAAATGTATTATAATACCTCTTCCTTCTGGTTAAGGTGCAGGTGGGATTCCCATGATGCAACAGCAGCAACCACAGCAGGGTCCTTCACAAGCAGAGCTCGTGAGAAGATTCAAGGTACAGTAATGGTCACTGACTGTACAGTACATGGGGCTCATGGTCAATGGTGTATTTCAATCTGTAATTGACTCTGTGTAAAGAAAAGGAATCTAGTTAATGTGCATATGTTCATACAATTTTCACCTTTTAGCGCTTTCTGATGAGGAGGAAATGAAACACCATGAAACCTGAGTTGGACATTCAGGTACAGAATAATTCACATTTAATCGGATACATTCCAGTTGAATTACATTCAGTTGGACAACTGACTAGGTATCCCCCTTTCCCTTTCCTTTCATTCAGATTTCAACTGAGACAACCACAACTCCGTCCCCAACTACTTGTTAAGACAATATTCAAGTTTAGAGTCGACAAATTTGAGAGGAACAAGGTATACATCAGAATACAAATGCTATTTGTGGTACTGTACAATATCCCATTATTGAAAAAAATAATAAGCAAAACGTATCTTGGGTCATTTATTTACAGGTGTCTGCTGTTAGAACATGGACACAGGGGAATTTTACCAAGTCGTCCACAGCACTTTAAGTTAATCATATCAGACACGCTAGCGGTTAAGAGCTTTGGGCCATTAACCAAAAGGTTGCTGGTTCGAATCCCTGAGCCAACTAAGTGAAAAATTGATGTGCCCTTGAGCAAGGCATTTAACCCTAATTGCTCCTGTTAATTGCTCTGGATAAGAGCGTTTGCTAAATTACTAAAATGTAACGTCTTCTAACATGTCTTCTAACATTGCATACATGCAGATCTTATTTGCCATGTCTATGTTTCTTCTTGAAATTTCAATAAACATGACTATTAGCCTTCAAAAAACGTGTTTGTTTGGTTTGAAATGGGGGTTGATTTTTGGCCCTTCTATGTTTGTCATGCAAATGTATGGCATATTGCCCCGATTTCGCCATCTAGTGGCAGAATTAAATTAATTTGAGTATCTAAAATATTATGAGCCCAGATTACTAGACTCAGATTAAGTTTAGTCCATAAGAAGCACTTTCAATGGAAAATCTCCATTGAGCATGCATTTCAGACCAGGACTGTTTGAAATTCTGTGCAGGAAGGCTTGTCACCCTTTAAGAATTTGTGAGGACCTGAGAAAGTAAAGACACTGTTGGTGAAGAAGCACATTGACAGGCTTCCATTGACTGCAGGGTTAATGGATGAACAGGCCCAGCGCCATAAAAAAGTGACTAAGGGGGCAGTTGAAATCGGTTCGGAAGCAACATTTTGGGGGATTCTTTCATTGGAATTATATTGAATTCTGCTTATAATTCTGCTTATACAGTATATCACTCTATACCACAATAAACATAAAGTTCAAATGCCAAGACTCCGAGACCATTGATTTAGTGCTTTTGAAGTGACAGGTTGGCAAGAAATCTGTAGCCTATCTCCGCTGCACTGTATCAATACAATGGACTGCACCCTACTCACCAAAGCAATGACATTTTGGTAATGAATCTAAGTTACAAGATAGATAGGTAATTCACCTATTATAAACAACCTATGTGAATGCGCATGTCTATCTGTCTTACCAAAATAATGCAAACTAAATGCTGAAAGAAGTAACCTAGTTATTCAAGCAGGCAAACAAAAATAGTTAAAGGAATCCGCCCTTTAAATTATTATTTTTTAACCTAAAATGATATACCCAAATCTAACTGCCTGTAGCTCAGGCCCTGGAGCAGGATATGCATATTCTTGGTACCATTTGAAAGGAAACACTTCGAAGTTTGTGGAAATGTGAAAGGAATGTAGGCGAATTATAACAGAATATATCTGGAAAAAGATAATACAAAGAAAAAAAAACCAACTGTTATTTTGTATCATCATCTTTGAAATACAAGAGAAAGGCCATAATGTATTATTCCAGCCCAGGTGCAATTTCGATGTACGTTTGTATCTAAGACTGCCCAAATGCCTAATTTGGTTATAAATAACTTTTCATGTTCAAATGGTGCACTCTCGTCAAACAATAGCATGGTATTATTTCACTGCAATAGTTACTATAAATTGGACAGTGCAGTTAAATGAACAAGAATTTAA
>NW_024606490.1:0-5000 GCF_018296145.1 Oncorhynchus tshawytscha | reverse complement strand
ACTCAACTTATTGTGAGAAGCTTGTGGAAGACTACCTGAAATGTTTGACCCAAGTTAAACAATAACAAGGCAATGCTGACAAATACTGATTGACGTAAACTTCTGACCCACTGGGAATGTGATGAAAGAAATAAAAGCTGAAATAAATCATTCTCTCTACTATTATTCTGACATTTCACATTCTTAAAATAAAGTGGTGATCCTAACTGACCAAAGACAGGGAATTTTTACAAGGATTAAATGTCATGTTTTGCTGAGATCTGGGTTGAGGTCCGTGATAAAGTAGTCTACAGTACTACTGCCAAGAGATGAGCTATAGGTGTACCTACCATAGGAGTCCCCTCGAAGCCTACCATTGGCTATGTACATACCCAGCGTGCGACAGAGCTGCAGGAGTTGTGACCCGTTTCTGTTGGTTATGTTGTCATAGTTGTGCCTAGGGGGCAGATGGGGGGGGGTGTCACCTCCAGGCAGGTGTTTGTCCCCCTGTGTGCTGAGGGTGTCAGGTTCTTGTCCGGTTCTGGCATTTAGGTCGCCACAGAATAGTACATGTCCCTGGGCCTGGAAATGATTGATTTCCCCCTCCAGGATGGAGAAGCTGTCTTCATTAAAATATGGGGATTCTAGTGGGGGGACGTAGGGAGCACACAGGAGGACATTTTTCTCTGATGACATCATTTCCTTATTTATTTCTAGCCAAATGTAAAATGTTCCTGTTTTGAAAAATGTCATGGAGTGAGTTAGGTCTGCTCTATACCAAATTAGCAAACCCACTGAGTCCCTTCCCTGTTTCACACCTGTTTCACACCTGGTAGTGTGGTGGATGGGACTACCAGCTCTCTGTAACCTAGAGGGCAACCAGTGGGTCCATCTCCTCTATTCCACCCACCTGGTAATGTGGTGGATGGGACTACCATCTCTCTGTAACCTAGAGGGCAACCAGTGGGTCCATCTCCTCTATTCCACCCACCTGGTAGTGTGGTGGATGGGACTACCAGCTCTCTGTAACCTAGAGGACAACCAGTGGGTCCATCTCCTCTATTCCACCCACCTGGTAGTGTGGTGGATGGGACTACCATCTCTCTGTAACCTAGAGGGCAACCAGTGGGTCCATCTCCTCTATTCCACCCACCTGGTAGTGTGGTGGATGGGACTACCAGCTCTCTGTAACCTAGAGGACAACCAGTGGGTCTGGTAGTGTGGATTGGATCCATATCCTCTATACTAGGTTTCTAGGTTTCTTGTAGGATGACAATGTCTGTACTTCCACCTTATTTGATGAAGTCTGGGGTCCTGCTTTTTAGGCCAAAGGCAGATGACCTCAGACCTTATATATTCCAGGATGAATATTCTCTCTGTCTCTGTCTCTGTCTCTCTGTCTCTCTGTCTCTCTCTGTCTCTCTCTCTGTCTCTGTCTCTCTGTCTCTCTGTCTCTCTGTCTCTGTGTCTCTCTCTCTGTCTCTCTGTCTCTGTCTCTCTGTCTCTCTGTCTCTGTGTCTCTCTCTGTGTCTCTGTGTCTCTGTGTCTCTCTGTCTCTGTGTCTCTCTCTCTGTCTCTCTGTCTCTCTCTGTCTCTCTCTCTGTCTCTGTCTCTCTGTCTCTCTGTCTCTCTGTCTCTCTCTGTCTCTCTCTGTCTCTGTCTCTCTGTCTCTCTGTCTCTCTGTCTCTGTGTCTCTCTCTCTCTCTCTCTGTCTCTCTGTCTCTCTGTCTCTGTGTCTCTCTGTCTCTCTGTCTCTGTGTCTCTCTGTCTCTCTGTCTCTGTCTCTGTGTCTCTGTCTCTGTCTCTGTCTCTCTGTCTCTGTGTCTCTCTCTCTCTCTCTCTGTCTCTCTGTCTCTGTGTCTCTCTGTCTCTCTGTCTCTGTCTCTGTGTCTCTGTCTCTGTCTCTCTGTCTCTGTGTCTCTCTCTCTCTGTCTCTGTCTCTCTGTCTCTGTGTCTCTCTCTCTCTCTCTCTGTCTCTCTGTCTCTCTCTCTCTCTCTCTGTCTCTCTGTCTCTCTGTCTCTGTGTCTCTCTGTCTCTCTGTCTCTGTGTCTCTCTGTCTCTCTGTCTCTGTCTCTCTCTCTCTCTCTGTCTCTCTGTCTCTGTGTCTCTCTCTCTCTCTCTCTGTCTCTCTGTCTCTCTCTCTCTCTCTCTCTCTCTCTCTGTCTGTCTCACTCTCTCTCGCTTTCTCTAATTCCCTCTCTCTTTATTCCCTCTCTCTCACATTGCCTCGTTCCTTCTATCGGTCTCTTGGCTCCACATAACAGGTAGCCTTCGCCAAATGAACCTTGTCAACACAAATGGTGTGTGTGTGTGTGTGTGTGTGCCTGTGTGCCTGTGTGTGTGTGCTAAATAATGACTCGGCCTGAACAGCACTCCCTAGAGGCCTCCGCACACATCACACACACAACACACACACACACGCACACCTCTCTGTCTGTTCTCAGTTCATGGTTGGCTGCTCTTTAAATGTCAGATAGCTTCAAACACTGCTTAATAGAGGTGCCTCGTTCACACACACACACACACACACACACACACACACACACACACACACACACACACACACACACACGTAACCGGTGTGAAATGGCTAAATAGTTAGCGGTGATAATTTGGGTTTCAATCGGTGACGTCACTCGCTCTGAGACCTTGAAGTAGTTATTTCCCTCTGGTGGTCCAAGGGCCGCAGAATTGTTGTTGTTGTTGTTGTTGTTGTGTGGAGCGATAGGTAAAGATGCTCTGAGAGGGTGACTGTTGTCGGTGTGGGCAAAGGGTCCCTGGTTCGAGCCCAGGTTGGGGAGAGGGATGTACGCAACGCTGTTACACTCACACACTTTACGCACACACACACACACACACATATACACACACACACACACTTTACGCACACACACACACACACACACTTTACGCACACACATCACACACACACGTCACACACACATGTCACACACACACGTCACACACACACATCACACACACACACACATCACACACACACATCACACACACACGTCACACACACTTTACGCACACAGGTGAAAACTCATCATCTATACATTTGCACCTGTCCTGTGCTTTTACACAATAAAAACAAGTGATATGTTCAATACTGACTCTTTTGGTCAAAAGAAAACGTGATTGGTTGAGAAGCATTCTAAAAACAATGACAGGCTTTATCAGAACCGGCCCGTGATTGGTTGAGAAGCATTCTAAAAACAATGACAGGCTGTATCAGAACCGGCCCGTGATTGGTTGAGAAGCATTCTAAAAACAATGACAGGCTTTATCAGAACCGGCCCGTGATTGGTTGAGACGCATTCTAAAAACAATGACAGGCTGGATCAGAACCGCCCGTGATTGGTTGAGACGCATTCTAAAAACAATGACAGGCTGTATCAGAACCAGCCCGTGATTGGTTGAGAAGCATTCTAAAAACAATGACAGGCTGTATCACAACCGGCCCGTGATTGGTTGAGAAGCATTCTAAAAACAATGACAGGCTGGATCACAACCGGCCCGTGATTGGGTGTCCCTTAGGGCGGAGCATAATTGGCCTAGCGTCGTCCGGGTTAAGGTTTGGCCGGGGGGGTAGGCTATCATTGTAAATTAAGAATTCGTTCTTAACTGACACGCCTAGTTAAATAAAGGTTAAATAAATAAAAATATTGAAGTGTTATTAGGTTGTTCTTGATACCACGTCAAATGACCAGAGAAAAACATGAGGTTTTATTCCAACATGATTCCCCCCCTTTTGCTTCTAGTCTGGTCATCCGTTTGATTGGCAGGTTTGCAATGACAAACAAACGTTGCTTAGCAACAACGTGGGTTTGTTCCAAAACGTCCCGCTGTCTGGCTTTCCAACCTTTTGCAACATTGTTTACATTTTTTTGAACCATCCAATAGAGGACGAGACAAGACAGCTTTTCTGATACAGGTAAAAATCCTTCATCAGCTGTCCTTTTTATGGACCTTTACGAATCAATTATCAACAGAAAAACAGGTTAAACCCGAAACGAAGGCAGCTAGTTACGAGTTAGTTAGCTACAAATCAATCAACCAGCTGTGTGTTCTGTTAGGATGGAGACAACAGGACAGTGTTGAAGCCCTACTGTTTCCCTCAACCAGCTGTGTGTTCTGTCACCCTGTTAGGATGGAGACAACAGGACAGTGTTGAAGCCCTACTGTTTCCCTCAACCAGCTGTGTGTTCTGTTAGGATGGAGACAACAGGACAGTGATGAAGCCCTACTGTTTCCCTCAACCAGCTGTGTGTTCTGTCACCCTGTTAGGATGGAGACAACAGGACAGTGTTGAAGCCCTACTGTTTCCCTCAACCAGCTGTGTGTTCTGTCACCCTGTTAGGATGGAGACAACAGGACAGTGTTGAAGTCCTACTGTTTCCCTCAACCAGCTGTGTGTTCTGTCACCCTGTTAGGATGGAGACAACAGGACAGTGATGAAGCCCTACTGTTCCCCTCAACCAGCTGTGTGTTCTGTCACCCTGTTAGGATGGAGACAACAGGACAGTGATGAAGCCCTTCTGTTCCCCTCAACCAGCTGTGTGTTCTGTCACCCTGTTAGGATGGAGACAACAGGACAGTGATGAAGCCCTACTGTTTCCCTCAACCAGCTGTGTGTTCTGTTAGGATGGAGACAACAGGACAGTGATGAAGCCCTGTTGAATTAAACAATACAAATAAACTATAAATATTACACTCACAGAAGTTCCAAAAGTATAAAGACATTTCAAATGTAATATTATATATATATATATATATATACATACAGTGTTGTAACGATGTGCAAATGGTTAAAGTACACAAGGGAAAATAAATAAGCATAATAAGCATTCTTCACTGGTTGCCCTTTTCTTGAGACAACAGGTCACAAATATTGCTGCTGTGATGGAACACTGTGGAATTTCACCCAATAGATGTCAGAGTTTTATAAATTTGGGTTTGTTTTCTAATTCTTTGTGGATCAGTGTAATCTGAGGGAAATATGTGTCTCTATTCTCTC
>NW_024606489.1:0-8886 GCF_018296145.1 Oncorhynchus tshawytscha | reverse complement strand
AATGTATATTTCATTCTATGCATAACATTATTCAGTGTTTAAATTAATACGTCCGTGTCGACTACACCATTTCCCCCATATGAATAGGGCAACGTAAGTATCTTTGCTAACACTCTGCAGGCACCACCAGACTAGCTAGCTATGTAAACAACCCATTATGCGAACCATTGGTGTATTAAAAGGAGCAGAGAGCATGTGACGCAGTGGCAGCAGCAGGACTTTCTCACAGAGGGTGGCTTGGTTGTTGGGTCGTGGTGCTTGCAATAATTCAATAATATATTATTAGACAAGCAGTAAGTCCATACCCATTTAGGAAAAAAGCATTTCATGTATTCGGTAATGTTACACTTATCCACATTTACCAGAGGGTTCAAATTGCAATGAGTTAGATGCCAGATATCTTTGTCAGCATAGGCCTATCAAACACATAACTGGGGCTTCACAGTTTTATGAGAAGGCTATAAATAGAATCCACAGTGGCGGGAGAGGTTGGAATGAAGGCCCAACAGTCAGCCAACACAGACTAGATACATGGTGTCAGAAGGCAGGTTTTGGAGCAGTGAGCAGTTACCCACTCTGTAAGCTAACATTAGTTGCAGGCTAGATGGGATACAGCTTTAAGTTTTAATATTTTGCATTTGAGCTAACCCTAACCCTTTTCCTAACCTTAACCTAATTCTTCTAACCTGCTGTGTAAAGTCTAAAAATTAAAATTCTGACGTAGAGCTGTATACCATCTAGTCCAAACCAAAGAGAAAGGTCCAGGACCATGGAGTGCGAGAGGAAGTTGATCAGACACATTGGTCCCACACTAATGTCACTTCAATGTGATTTTGAACATATTTAGTGTTCAACATGTAAAAATGAAGTGGATTATGAACAGGTTCTGAAAGAGGAAACATTAACTACTGGAGAAAGGAAGGTTAGCTAGAAAATCACAGTCTGTTTGCCACATTAGTGTAAACTAGAAAAAAAATCACATTTAATCCATAGACGGGTCCTTTGGAGGAAGGATTGTTGGAAGCACAACTGAGAAATAAACCATTTAAGTTGGAACATTTGTGACATTTAACGACCCCGTTTATAAATCAGGTATGTGGTTCTCGTTAACGGCTGAACAGAACATGACGAGAGGATGGGGAGTGTGTTGTGCACCTCCATTCAAGTTAATTTGCTGAGTTTCATTGAAATTGTTGACATATTGGCTTAGATGTGATGGTAGAAAGATGTTTTATTTAACATTGATCAATTGAACCGGAGGCCACCAGCTTCTTAATGTTTTGTTACACTGTACCTAATGAACACAGCCCTCATTCTGATCCAACAAGTTGAGTACAACATTATTTATATAATTGCGATACTAAAGTTGACTGTTATTATGACTGTTTGACATGTTATGACTTTTTGGTTCATAAATTGCAGGAGTAAAAAGCAGAGGCTCCTATCATCAGGTCTTCAATCATCCCAGATATAACAGCTGCCATAGATGTCAAGGCTATTACCAAGTCAGCAGTTAAACTAGACAACTTCCCATTCAACACCTTCTATTCAACTCATTCACAGGCAGACATGAACACTTCCCATTTTCCCCATGATTTAAATCAGTCTTCCAATTGTGTGACTGGATGTGAAGGGTTTAACTTCTAAACAGTAATCCTTGGTGGGGTCATCTAGTGGATTAGACTGTCACTTGTCCTGACTCTTCCAAAAGGCTTGGCTAGGAAGAGTCCCCTGCTCTCTCAGAAAGGCTTGTGTTCCAACAGCTGCAGCTGAGGGTGTGGGATTCCCAGTTTTATTGATGTTCTCTCTTATGGACTTTTCTTATATTCTCCTTGAATATATTCTCCTTGACTGGTTATTATTACGATCTCTGTTGTGTTTACATTTTAAAGTCAAAAATATAGCTGTCCAAAAAGAAGCAGGTATTTGACTGGTCTGTTTAATGGACATATCAGTTATATGTCTGTTTCATATATGGTCATATCCTCTGGTGAACAGCTCAAATGGCTCAAATGGCAGATCTGCCAATAACCACCACCAAATGACCTTAGATATATTGCTGTGGAAGCTGGATGTATTTCTGATACACCCATTTCTGAACAGGGCCATGTTGGGATTGTAAATGATCTGTTGCTTTGGTACACTTCTTGTAACTTTGCCATGGACAGTATTGGATCAAATGTTAGTTTCAAGAACAGCTCAGCAGATATCATGAAGCAATCCCAATTGACTGGAAGCTGGATGTATTTCTGATACACCCATTTCTGAACATGGCCATATTGGGATTGTAAATGATCTGTTGCTTTGGCACGTTTCTTGTAACTTTGCCATGGACTGTATGGGAGTTTCAAGAACAGCTCAGCAGGTATCATGAAGCAATGCCAGAGGGTCATAAAGCAATCCCAACTGACTTCAGGCTGCATGTATTTCTGACACACAGTTTCATATCATGGCCATGGTTGGAGGTCACTGAAGGGGGTAATAATTTGAATAATTTGGACTAAAGATCTATGTAAATATTTGTACAGCTTGCTGAAAACCCAACAGCTCCCCATTTGATCCAAGTGTTTCTCCTTGTAAATGCATTAGATTCATATTACATTTAGTCCTCCATTGACTTTTACACTGCATGCTGAAAGGTGAAGACCTCATACCTTTACTGTGGACCACAGAGAGATCCGATACAGGCCAGCACATTATTTTGACCTTATTAGTCGACCATAAGGTTCTCACATTGCTGACACCGTAATAGATTTACAGCAAGATATGTGACCTGGAAAATAAGATCTCAATTAACCGAGCCAAGACTGGTGGTTTTGTGGATACATGCCACAAGCATCTGACCTTTCATGTCCAGATTTAGATTTTTACTGTCTGTGACATTTTAATGGATTGATTCATGTAAAAGAAATGCTGACTTGAGCCAAGGCTCTGGGGTGTCTCAGCCAAGCTCCTGTCTGTAGTGATAAAACAACCTTGCAAGCATAGACTGATCGTTTAAAGCACCCTTAAAATGTATTGGATCAACAGTAAGTATTTGATTCCCCCATGGGCCAAAATGTACAAACAGTTTTATAATGATAGTTTACTCAACTGCTTAATGACATCTGGCAGTTAATACCAGAGGCCAGCAACTCTTGTTCTGGACAGCCCATCCACATGGTTTGCAGGCTCTTGTTCTGGACAGCCCATCCACATGGTTTGCAGGCTCTTGTTCTGGACAGCCCATCCACATGGTTTGCAGGCTCTTGTTCTGGACAGCCCATCCACATGGTTTGCAGGCTCTTGTTCTGGACAGCCCATCCACATGGTTTGCAGGCTCTTGTTCCACCCAAAGCACAAACTCAGCAGGTTCAGCTAAATCAACTTGTTGTGAAGGGTCATCCCACTGGGCACACCACATCATTTAAACATGCATAATTGGGTAAAATTTGGTTGAGATGTTAATCAATGAGATTACAACCTATATTCGCCTACTCAAAAAGTCATCCAAAAGATAGTTGAATTTCCAATGTGTGATCATTATGCTTAAAGCATAACCAAATTCCAATTAAGGTTTTATGGTTTAATGGTTTAATGTCACCCAAATGTCTATCACTGCACTTTCAATCAAAGTCCACATTTTGTTTATTTCTCTGAGGGTAACTTCTGGCCAGAGCAAATTTGAAGCTCATGCCGGGTATACACGACAGGTCATATATCATGCAAGATCTTTGCACATTAAAATAACTTAATCTCATAAACATTTAGTTTGCATGGTGCTAATGTTCTCTCCACCCACAAACATGGCAAGAAAATATCTTGTCTAATAACAGTGGCATCAGTGCCAGAATTAGGCTGCGTTGGCAGATATATCAAACAATAAATCTTGGCTGCAATGAAGATGAGAGCACAGTCCAAGAAATGAAAAGCCCTAGATGGGATCCTTCCAGATGGTCAGCTCCCTGCGCAGCTAGTGTATCCAGTAGCTCTCCCCCTTTGGGGCTTCTTGTGTCTCGTCCCGGGGAGACTGGGGTTGGTTGTTTGTCAGAGTGCTAATTATTCCCAATCTAAATGGGGCTGGAATATATTTAAGGTTTGAATGTGTGAATTCTCTGAGCTTTCGTAGCATTAAGATAATCTTTAGAACCTTCTTACAATGTCTCTTTCGCAGCCAAGGTGTTTCCCAGAGCCTTTGTTAGTAACGTGTCTCTTAAAAAGCAAATGGTCTAACGATGCAACGTTTTCTCTATGTGCTTGTTTGGGAAACACTTGGCTCGTGTTTGGCTCGTTGGCTCGTAAAATAACGATGCATTTGGTGCGATCATCGCAATGCTTAAGTTACATCACAACTGGGAAACGAGGCCCTGGTCAATTCATGTGAGCATGACAAAACATTGATGTGAGGGGAATTTATGTTTTTTTGGTAAATGTTCGAACTATGAGAGAATCCATGAATTATGTTTGTTGAAAAGAAGAAAGGGAGAGCTATATTTCAAACCTATTTTCTTACTTCCTAGGTCAAGCCATGGGGGGTATACTGCCAGTATACATTAAATGCCAAGATTAAAATGTCAAGCTTTTCATAAAGCATAAAATTGAGCATTTTGTTAGGAATATTGTTCAATCAAAGAAAGACTTGGCTATTGCAAAGATTCTGTTTGCTCTATTGCATCACTTCCTCTTACCAAAAGAATAACCCCATATTGTATGACATCATCAGTATTGTGTAATAATACTGCCCCTGCGGTGGGGCTGGTTGTCACAAGTGGACAGAGTGTGTTTGATGACTCATAACTCCATGTTGGAATGAGATATGAGGATAAAAAGGGTTCCCATTTCAACCTAAGACATTGGTTTCCTCATAAGATATTGTCACGTTGGTATGAAGGATCGGGAGACAGGCGCAGGAATGCGTAATAGGTTATTTTTTATTTCCCAAATTACACCGTGCAAGACCAAGCAAACACGTATATAAAAAACACAGTGTTGAGAACCAAAACAAAAGAGAGAGGAGTACCTCAATGACACACAATGATTCTACATGGGACGAGACCCGTAACACACACACAATGATTCTACATGGGACGAGACCCGTAACACACACACAATGATTCTACACGGGGCGAGACCCATAACACACACACAATGATTCTACACGGGACGAGACCCGTAACACACACACAATGATTCCACATGGGACGAAAACCGTAATCATCTGCACAATCCACAATGGCACGAAAGCCAACACAACATAGCACAGGTACTCACACGCACCAACGGACATTGTAACAATAATCGACCGGACAATGGTGAACAAAGGGCACATTTATACAATTACTAATCACTGGGAATAGGAACCAGGTGTGCGTAATGACAGTTCTGGAGGGGTCCGTGACAGACATACTGGTGATGAGAAATACACACCATAGTAAAAAGAGACAACCAACCCCGGTCCCCCCTACTAATGTGCTGGGTGGACACAGCACCCCAAACACACAGACATTGGTTTCCTCATAAGATATACTGGTGATGAGAAATACACACCAGAGTAAAAAGTGACAACCAACCCCAGTACCCCCTACTAATGTGCTGGGTGGACACAGCACCCCAAACACACAGGGTGTATTCAGGTGGTGACAATGTAATGTAAATGTAAAGGAATCTGTTACTTTATTGTAACTATTCCCTATTCATTTTATAACAGTTTTACTGAAGCCAGCTCAGCTGCTAAGTGGTTAACTTCAGAGTGTAATAAATGTTTGAGACAGCTATATCGCTGTCAGCAATATGAGTGGATAAGATTATTGAAATACTGGTATGGTGTTATGTAAGTCATAAGAATCCTACTGGACCGTTTTAGCCAACTGAAATGTGAGACAAATAAAAGCGTCTCGAGAATCTTTTTAATAGATCATACTGTAGATAAATAACACATTAGATTTAACGGTTTTATAAGCTGTTATTGAAAGCCTGAATGTGTCCGTACAAAGCTTTCAAATATTAATTTCATGTGGTTCCACAGGGGTGATAAATCAAATTAAGCAAAGCACGAGGTAAAGGCCAACTCCGTCACAAGCATGAGGTGAGGAGACAGTTCAGATGTGTTTACAAGCTAAATATTATAAACAATAGGTAAACATATATATAAAGTTGTTGATGAGGATTAATGCCACTAAAATGGAACTAAATCAGGTCAGATTAGATTTAATGAAGAGTATTTTAGTTGTAGTGGGGCAACATGGACTCAGTCCATTATAGCATATGAGGTTCAGTAGAAGTAACATGGACTCAGTCCATTACAGTATATGAGGTTCAGTAGAAGTAACATTGGGATGAATCAAACTTTTGATATTGTCATAATTATTAATAATGACATCTCTCATTTATGTAAATTCAGTGAAATCCAATTCAGAGACAAATATGACATTAAAAAGTAATGTAATGGGAGTGTGGTGCTCCTGGAAGTGGGAGGTGCTAGTGAGACACAGACACACAGAAGTCTCTCATCCAATTCATGTCCTTTCCCAGAGTGGTCCATAATTAACTTTTGCCTGGTTGGCACTTCCAACCAGATATAAGGAGGCTGAGGCCCCAGCATCCATAAGTCAGATACCTTCTTCCTCTGTGGTAAGACCTCTCCACCTCCTTAGATTTGTATATTTGTCTCCTCGTTGTACTCAGCAACTGAGGCAGCGGCTAACTGCACTGTTTGAATTGACTTCTGCATGTCTCTTAAGATTTTACAATATGCAATCAAGTGTAATCCAGTAAAAAGGGCTTTATAAATACTTAATATTTAATTAATTGATTGAGTGCCATTGGTTTAAAAAAAGAAAGTTTTTAATGAGTTTTTCTTTAAATGTATACTACTTCAAATCTGTAAGTTCCTTTTATGTCCAAAAGTTTTGCTCATGCACTTGTTTGTAAATTAAGGGAGAGGTCTAGAATTTAACAGGGTTTTCAGGGGTATTTATTTCAATATTTGACCATGTGTAGTATAGTGCCACTAGGAAAATAAAAGTTGGCAGCTGCACCTGAAGTTGAATTTGATATGGTTTTAATTATATAGTTAAATGTTAGTTTTTTTAGACGTTTGGGCATTAAAATGGTAAGGCTTTAGACTTGTGCTTTTTCACAACACCTTACGTTTCACAGGGTCCTCCAAGAAGTACACATTCATCTGTAGGAGGGGAAAAAGAAGGTGAGACATGGTTTGACTCTTCACATAAAAAGTGATAAGAATATTCTGAGAGAGATACCGCTCACCTAACTCTGTTGACTGGGGAGGAAGCACCACAGAGTCAATCATGTTTCTTGTTTCATCTCTTTCCTAGTTATCCGTCACCATGAGTACGGACGCTGAGATGCAAATCTACGGCAAGGCTGCCATATACCTCCGTAAGCCTGAGAAGGAGAGGATTGAGGCACAAACCGCACCCTTTGATTCAAAGAACTCCTGCTATGTGACAGACAAGGCGGAGCTGTACCTTAAGGGTCTGGTCACTGCCAGGGCCGACGGGAAGTGTACTGTAACAGTCATTAAACCAGACGGCACTAAGGAGGTAAGTCTGATCTGAAAAGTAGTCAAGTTCAAGTTTGTGTAATTACTCAGTTTCATGAAAAATCATCAAAATGATCAAAAACGCTTAAATAGACAATATGCCATCAGTAACAACAGATAGATTAGACATGTATTTGTTTTGGTAAGCAGAATATTACCTTCAAACACATCATGTTTAAAACGGCTATTTAAAATTGGCATGGAATGTTTGATATTTACAAGTCAACAAGAATCATCTTCAGATAGTTCAAGAAGAACTAAGAAAATATTTCCCAACTAAATTAAAGTAAAACAATTAATAAAAAGTAACACAGAAAATAACAATAACAAGGCTATATAAGGGGGAACCGGTAAATCAATGTGGATACAGGTTATTCGAGGTAATTTGTACATGTATTTTTATGAATAAAATAAACTAAACTTTTGGGGGAAAGAGCCATTTGTTAATTGTTCAGCAATTTGATCTGTTCCTATTATATAGGTCCAGGATGGCAATCTGATGATTTCTGACTGTTTTCAGGAAGGAAAAGAGTTCAAAGATGCAGACATCTATGAGATGAACCCCCCTAAGTACGACAAGATTGAGGACATGGCCATGATGACCTACCTGAATGAAGCCTCTGTGTTGTATAACCTCAAAGAGCGTTATGCAGCATGGATGATCTATGTAAGAAACCTGCACATACAAACTCACACATACATGAACAAAATAAATTCACACATAGAGTACATAAATGAACGGTAGAAACCAAAACATATTGTATCAATACAGTAAACCCACATCAGTAAACCAAAGTACACCCACATCCTCACATAAATCCAGGTAAAAGTCCATCTGACTTTAGTAATCCCCTAATTTAATTATGCTTTCATCCAGACCTACTCTGGGCTCTTCTGTGCCACGGTGAACCCCTACAAGTGGCTCCCTGTGTACGACGCAGAGGTTGTCAACGCCTACAGAGGGAAGAAGAGGATGGAGGCTCCACCCCATATCTTCTCCGTCTCTGACAACGCCTTTCAGTTCATGATGATTGGTATGATATCTCATGGATGGATGGTTGGATCAATCAATTACATTTATTTATAAATCCCTTTTTACATAAGCAGATATCAGAAAGTGCTTATAGAGAAACGCAGCCTAAAACCCCAAACAGCAAGCAATGCAGATGTAGAAGGAAAAGCTAGAGGGGAACCAGGCTCTGAGGGGTGGCCAGTCCTCTTCTGGCTGTGCCGGGTGGAGATTATAAGAGTATATGGCCATTAAGGCCAGATCGTTCTACAAGATGTTCAAACATTCGTAGATGACCAGCAGGGTCAAATAATTATCACAGTGGCTGTAGAGG
>NW_024606487.1:0-8881 GCF_018296145.1 Oncorhynchus tshawytscha | reverse complement strand
TGTAATGTCCTTCAAACAAGTCAAAATGAGGCTCAGGAGTGTGTGTGGCCTCCACGTGCCTGTATGACCTCCCTACAATCCCTGGGCATGCTCCTGATGAGGTGGCGGATGGTCTCCTGAGGGATCTCCTCCCAGACCTGGACTAAAGCATCCGCAAACTCCTGGACAGTCTGTGGTGCAATGTGCCGTTGGTGGATGGAGCGAGACATGATGTACCAGATGTGCTCAATTGGATTCGGGTCTGGGGAACGGGTGGGCCAGTCCATAGCATCAATGCCTTCCTCTTGCAGGTACTGCTGACACACTCCAGCCACATGAGGTCTAGCATTGTCTTGCATTAGGAGGAACCCAGGGCCAATCGCACCAGCATATGGTCTCACAAGGGGTCTGAGGATCTCATCTCGGTACCTAATGGCAGTCAGGCTACCTCTGGCGAGCACATGGAGGGCTGTGCGGCCCCCAAAGAAATGCCACCCCACACCATGACTGACCCACCGCCAAACCGGTCATGCTGGAGGATGTTGCAGGCAGCAGAACGTTCTCCACGGCGTCTCCAGACTGTGTCACGTCTGTCACATGTGCTCAGTGTGAACCTGCTTTCATCTGTGAAGAGCACAGGGCGCCAGTGGCGAATTTGCCAATCTTGGTGTTCTCTGGCAAATGCCAAACGTCCTGCACGGTGTTGGGCTGTAAGCACAACCCCCACCTGTGGACGTCGGGCCCTCATACCACCCTCATGGAGTCTGCTTCTGACCATTTGAGCAGACACATTCACATTTGTGGCCTGCTGGAGGTCATTTTGCAGGGCTCTGGCAGTGCACCTCCTGCTCCTCCTTGCACAAAAGTGGATGTAGCGGTCCTGCTGCTGGGTTGTTGCCCTCCTACGGCTTCCTCCACGTCTCCTGATGTACTGGCCTGTCACCTGGTAGCGCCTCCATGCTCTGGACACTACGCTGACAGACACAGCAAACCTTCTTGCCACAGCTTGCATTGATGTTCCATCCTGGATGAGCTGCACTACCTGAGCCACTTGTGTGGGTTGTAGACTCCGTCTCATGCTACCACTAGAGTGAAAGCACCGTCAGCATTCAAAAGTGACCAAAACATCAGCCAGGAAGCATAGGAACTGAGAAGTCGTCTGTGGTCACCACCTGCAGAACCACTCCTTTGTTGGGGGTGTCTTGCTAATTGCCTATAATTTCCACCTGTTGTCTATTCCATTTGCACAATAGCATGTGAAATTTATTGTCAATCAGTGTTGCTTCCTAAGTGGACAGTTTGATTTCACAGAAGTGTGATTGACTTGGAGTTACATTGTGTTGTTTAAGTTTTCCCTTAATTTTTTTGAGCAGTGTATATATATATATATATATATATATATATATATATATATATATATATATATATATATATATATATATATATATATATATGCATATATATATATATATATATATATATATATAGTGGGGCAAAAGTTTTTAGTCAGCCACCAATTGTGCAAGTTCTCCAATTTAAAAAGATGAGAGAGGCCTGTAATTTTCATCATAGGTACACTTCAACTATGACAGACAAAATGAGAAAAAAAAATCCAGAAAATCACATTGTAAAATAAGTATTTGGTCACTTACAAACAAGCTAGATTTCTGGCTCTCACAGACCTGTAACTTCTTCTTTAAGAGGCTCCTCTGTCCTCCACTCGTTACCTGTATTAATGGAAACCTGTTTGAACTTGTTATCAGTATAAAATACACCTGTTCACAACCTCAAACAGTCACACTCCAAACTCCACTATGGCCAAGACCAAAGAGCTGTCAAAGGACACCAGAAACAAAATTGTAGACCTGCACCAGGCTGGGAAGACTGAATCTGCAATAGGTAAGCAGCTTGGTTTGAAGAAATCAACTGTGGGAGCAATTATTAGGAAATAGAAGACATACAAGACCACTGATAATCTCCCTCGATCTGGGGCTCCATGCAAGATCTCACCCCGTAGGGTCAAAATGATCCCAAGAACAGTGAGCAAAAATCCCAGAACCACACGGGGGACCTAGTGAATGACCTGCAGAGAGCTGGGACCAAAGTAACAAAGCCTACCATCAGCAAGGGCATTGAAGATGAAACGTGGCTGGGTCTTTCAGCATGACAATGATCCCAAACACACCGCCCGGGCAACGAATGAGGTCCTGGAGTGGCCTAGCCAGTCTCCAGATCTCAACCCCATAGAAAATCTTTGGAGGGAGTTGAATGTCCGTGTTGCCCAGCAACAGCCCCAAAACATCACTGCTCTAGAGGAGATCTGCATGGAGGAAAGGGCCAAAATACCAGCAACAGTGTGTGAAAACCTTGTGAAGACTTACAGAAAACGTTTGAATTCTGCCAACAAAGGGTATATAACAACGTATTGAGATAAACTTTTGTTATTGACCAAATACTTATTTTCAACCATAATTTGCAAATTAATTCATTAAAAATACTACAATGTGATTTTCTGTATTGTTTTCCTAATTTTGTCTGTCACAGTTGAAGTGTACCTATGATGAAAATTACAGGCCTCTCTCATCTTTTTAAGTGGGAGAACTTGCACAATTGGTGGCTGACTAAATACTTTTTTGCCCCACTGTATATATATATATATATATATATATATATATATATACACATTTTTGTAATAAGGACAATTGCAACAATACTGAATGAACAATGAACACTTTTATTTTAACTTAATATAATACATATGGGCTTTTGAATTGGTGTTCTTAAAACCTCTTAAGGATAGGGCTGATTGCTGCCCCCTTTGGGCTGATTTGGTGCCCATAGTAAACAGAAAATAAATCTGTCAAAAATTGCTAATATATGCATATAAAAAATATTATTGAATAGAAAACACTCTAAAGCTTCTAAAACCGTTTAAATTATGTCTCTATGTAAAGCAGAACTCTCAGGGCACTCATTCTCCCAAACTCTCTCTTGTCATCATAAAAGTTGGCCCAACTTTGACGTCATCGCCCCCACCCTTCCCAAGCACTTACAGTCCTGGGAACAGTTTCTAACTCTTCAGCGCGATGTCTGCTTTCAATGGGGCTTCTCATTGCGAGAATCACTCGCTCACGAGGGTTTTGGGGGCCGAAACCTTGCGGTCACGTGAGAAAACAGGCTACTCTCATGCGCGCTCTGTCTTTGTTCCAAGATTGATTAAACGACTCGTGTGTTTCTCTTCGTCCTGAGAATTGCTGTGAAGCTAGATAACATGCTAATGCTGTGTTCTGAACATAGTTTTACAAGTTTAGTCGACATATAATATGTCATTTCGACGTTTTGGTGCGCACCCACTTGACTTTTGGCTGCATTTCAACCTAAATGTGTAGTGTTTGATCACCGAAAGACACAGACTTCCAAACTAAAGCTGTTTTTGGTAAGTATAAACCCTTCCAGGTCTACTGATGGAAGAACAGCAAAGGTAAGGGAATATTTATGTGTTTATTATGGGTTTCTGTGGACTCCGAAGTAGAGGAGCCAAAATGCTAATTCCTGAGCGCCGACTCATATTATAGCCTAGTGAACGAAATCTGTAACGTTAAAAATAAAAGTAACACAGCGATTGCATTTAGAAGAAGTGTATCTTTCTATACATATGTAGAACATGCATATTTAGTCTAAGTTTATGTTGTGTATTCCATGTTAGCTGACGGCATATGGCGGAGCTATCGTCATTTCTCCGGACATTTGAGTAGCATTTTTTTGAACATGCCATCATTGTAAACAGATTTATGGATATATATAGCATATTATTGAAAAAAAAAATGTACTGTGTAACATGTTATATTACTGTCATCACTTGAAGATTTCAAAAGGTTAGTGCAATTATTTTTCTTTTAATCCTGCGTTTGGTGATTGCATATTTTGTGGAATTTGGCTATGGAAATTAGCTTGGTCTTCGGTGGGTCTTCGGTGGTGGTTTGACATAAATATGTGCTATGTTTTCGCCGTAAAACATTTTAGAAATCTGACTTGCTGGCTAGATAAACAAGTTGTTTATCTTTCATTTGAGCTATTGGACTTGTTAATGTGTGGAGGTTAAATATTTTTAAGAATATTTTTTGCGTTCCATGCGCCACATTCCAGCTGACGGTGGGAGGGCTGGTTCCCAATTGGGACTCAACATGCTCAACAGGTGATTCCACAGGTTGGTGTTTTTTTTTATTTAGCCGCTGCTGACCCCATGCTTACATCTTTATCACAAATAAGACACCTTGCTTTCCCTGGTGCCAATTCCATGTAATAGTCCCACACTGGTGCTCTGCTTTTCTCTGCCATCTGTAAAACACACACACAGCTCTGAAGTGACAATGATACTGAAGAGTCTGCTTAGGAGACAAATACTCTCAACTGTTTGAATAAAAATAGACTTTAAGTTAGATGAATGTTGAAAACAAAAACTGTCATTTCTATATGCAGGAAATCCTATTTTAATCATGGACATGGTAAGAATTGACTACCAAAGTGTGAGTCATAATTCCCATGACACCTTCTAGCAAAATCTGAAAAGCAGTTCCTTCATTCATTTATTCCATAGGATATTTTTAGATTAACTTAAAATAAGGACTGTGTTTCGTGTAAGCTTACACCACCTTGCCAATTTTATAACTGTGCAGATATCCATAGGACAAGGTAACTGATCAATATTGGCTAAATATAAGCGAAGATCTTTTTTTTTGTAGAGTGGATTCATAATATTAAATATTTTGACAAACGTTACCTTATCCTAGTGAGATATACATGGGTATCAAAATGCTGAGGCGGTTTAAGCCTGCATGAAACACAGACCTTATTTGAAGTAGATCAAGACATTCTCTAAGGAAGACATGAACGGTAAAATAATGAAGGAACCCCTATCAAGTTCAGCCGCAAGTTATTACAGGAATTATAATGCGTCGACTATTTCTCTCTAAACCATATGTCTTTGACTGTTACGATTCTGCAGCTGTCTACCACCCCTCAGTCAGACTGCTGTATCAAATATCAAATCATAGACTTAACTATAATAAACACACAAAAATACGAGCCTTAGGTCAAATCCGGAAACTATCACCTCGAAAACAAAACGTTTATTCCGTTCCGTATTTTATCTAACAGGTGGCATCCAATAGTCTAAATATTCCTGTTACATTGCACAACCTTCAATGTTATGTCACAATTATGCAAAATTATGGCAAATTAGTTCGCAAAGAGCCAGGCTGCCCAAACTGTTGCATATACACTGACTCTGCGTGCAATGAACGCAAGAGAAGTGGCACAATTTCACCTGGTTAATATTGCCTGCTAACCTGAATTTCTTTTAGCTAAATATGCAGGTTTAAAAATGTATACTTGTGTATTGATTTTAAGAAAGGCATTGATGTTTATGGTTAAGTACACACTGGAGCAACGACAGTTGTTGATTGATTGTTTTTTATAAGATAAGTTTAATGCTAGTTAGCAACTTACCTTGGCTTACTGCATTCGCGTAACAGGCAGGCTCCTCATGAGGCAGGTGGTTAGAGCGTTGGACTAGTTAACTGTAAGGTTGCAAGATTGGATCCCCCGAGCTGACAAGGTAAAAATCTGTCGTTCTGCCTCGTTTCTAGGCCGTCATTGAAAATAAGAATGTGTTCTTAACTGACTTGCCTAGTTAAATAAAGATAAAATAAAGGTGTAAAAATATATATATATATATATATATATATATATATTTTAAATCGGCAAAATCGGCGCCCAAAAATACCCAATTAATCGGCCATTACGATTAATCGGTCGACCCCTAGTCTCAACCCCTCCCTATGCAATTGGGTCCTGAAATTCCTGACGGGCTCAACACTGGGGCCCCAGAAGGGTGCGTGCTCAGCCCCCTCCTGTACTCCCAGTTCAGCCATGACTGCATGGCCATGCACTCCTCCAACTCAATCATCAAGTTTGCAGACGACACAACAGTAGTACGCTTGATTACCAACAACAACGAGGCAGCCTACAGGGAGGAGGTGAGGACACCTCCAAATATATATATATATTTTTTAACTCAGAGGGTGGGGTCAGGGAAACATCCTCTCAATCAATGTCAACAAAAACAAAGGAGATGATCGTGGACTTCAGGAAACAGCAGAGGGAGCACACCCCTATCCACATCGATGGGACAGAAATGGAGAAGGTGGAAAGTTTTAAGTTACGCAGTGTATACATCGCCGACAAACTGAAATGTTCCACCCACACAGACAGTGTGGTGAAGAAGGCGCAACAGCACCTCTTCAACCGCAGGAGGCTGAATAAATTTGGCATGTCACCTAAAACTCTCACAAACTTTTACAGATGCACAAATAAGAGCCTCTTGTCGGGCTGTATCACCGCCTGGTACCGCAACTGCACCGCCCACAACCGCAAAGCTCTCCAGAGGGTGGTGCGGTCTACACAACGCGTCACAAGGGACAAACTACCTGCCCTCCAGGACATCTACATCACCCGATGTCACAGGAAGGCCAAAAAGATCATCAAGGACAACAACCACCCATGCCACTGCCTGTTCACCCTGCTAGGCCATCAGACTGTTAAACAGCCACCACTAGCACAGAGAGGCTGCTGCCTACATACAGACTTGAAATCATTGGCCACTTTAATAAATATATCACTTGTCACTTTAATAATGCCACTTTAATAATGTTGACATATCTTGCATTACTCATCTCATATGTATATACTGTATTTTATACCATCTATTTAATCTTGCCTATGCCGCTCTGTCATTGCTCATCCATATATTTATATGTATATATTCTTATTCCATTCCTTTACTTAGATGTGTGTGTGTATTAGGTAGTTGTTGTAGAATTGTTAGATTACATGTTTTTATTTTATTTTATTTCACCTTTATTTAACCAGGTAGGCTAGTTGAGAACAAGTTCTCATTTGCAACTGCGACCTGGCCAAGATAAAGCATAGCAGTGTGAACAGACAACACAGAGTTACACATGGAGTAAACAATTAACAAGTCAATAACATAGTAGAAAAAAAGAGAGTCTATATACATTGTGTGCAAAAGGCATGAGGAGGTAGGCGAATAATTACAATTTTTCAGATTAACACTGGAGTGATAAATGATCAGATGGTCATGTACAGGTAGAGATATTGGTGTGCAAAAGAGCAGAAAAGTAAATAAATAAAAACAGTATGGGGATGAGGTAGGTAAAAATGGGTGGGCTATTTACCGATAGACTATGTACAGCTGCAGCGATCGGTTAGCTGCTCAGATAGCAGATGTTTGAAGTTGGTGAGGGAGATAAAAGTCTCCAACTTCAGCGATTTTTGCAATTTGTTCCAGTCACAGGAAGCAGAGAACTGGAATGAAAGGCGGCCAAATGAGGTGTTGGCTTTAGGGATGAACAGTGATATACACCTGCTGGAGCGCATGCTACGGGTGGGTGTTGCCATCGTGACCAGTGAACTGAGATAAGACGGAGCTTTATCTAGCATGGACTTGTAGATGACCTGGAGCCAGTGGGTCTGGCGACGAATATGTAGCGAGGGCCAGCCGACTAGAGCATACAGGTCGCAGTGGTGGGTGGTATATGGTGCTTTAGTGACAAAACGGATGGCACTGTGATAAACTGCATCCAGTTTGCTGAGTAGAGTGTTGGAAGCTATTTTGTAGATGACATCGCCGAAGTCGAGGATCGGTAGGATAGTCAGTTTTACTAGGGTAAGTTTGGCGGCGTGAGTGAAGGAGGCTTTGTTGCGGAATAGAAAGCCGACTCTAGATTTAATTTTTGATTGGAGATGTTTGATATGAGTCTGGAAGGAGAGTTTACAGTCTAGCCAGACACCTAGGTACTTATAGATGTCCACATATTCAAGGTCGGAACCATCCAGGGTGGTGATGCTAGTGAGGCGTGCGGGTGCAGGCAGCGAACGGTTGAAAAGCATGCATTTGGTTTTACTAGCGTTTAAGAGCAGTTGGAGGCCACGGAAGGAGTGTTGTATGGCATTGAAGCTCGTTTGGAGGTTAGATAGCACAGTGTCCAAGGACGGGCCGGAAGTATATAGAATGGTGTCGTCTGCGTAGAGGTGGATCAGGGAATCGCCCGCAGCAAGAGCATCATCATTGATATATACAGAGAAAAGAGTCGGCCCGAGAATTGAACCCTGTGGCTCCCCCATAGAGACTGCCAGAGGACCGGACAGCATGCCCTCCGTTTTGACACACTGAACTCTGTCTGCAAAGTAGTTGGTGAACCAGGCACGGCAGTCATCAGAAAAACCGAGGCTACTGAGTCTGCCGATAAGAATATGGTGATTGACAGAGTCGAAAGCGTTGGCAAGGTCGATGAAGACGGCTGCACAGTACTAGTACTGTCTTTTATCTATGGCGGTTATGATATCGTTTAGTACCTTGAGCGTGGCTGAGGTGCACCCGTGACCGGCTCGGAAACCAGATTGCACAGCGGAGAAGGTACGGTGGGATTCGAGATGGTCAGTGACCTGTTTGTTGACTTTGCTTTCGAAGACCTTAGATAGGCAGGGCAGGATGGATATAGGTCTGTAACAGTTTGGGTCCAGGGTGTCTCCCCCTTAGAAGAGGGGGATGACTGCGGCAGCTTTCCAATCCTTGGGGATCTCAGACGATATGAAAGAGAGGTTGAACAGGCTGGTAATAGGGGTTGCGACAATGGCGGCGGATAGTTTCAGAAATAGAGGGTCCAGATTGTCAAGCCCAGCTGATTTGTACGGGTCCAGGTTTTGCAGCTCTTTCAGAACATCTGCTATTTGGGTAAAGGAGAACCTGGAGAGGCTTGGGCGAGTAGCTGCGGAGGGGGGGGCTGTTGGCCAAGGTTGGAGTAGCCAGGCAGAAGGCATG
>NW_024606486.1:0-8881 GCF_018296145.1 Oncorhynchus tshawytscha | reverse complement strand
GGAGCAGGAGAAGAGGGTCGAGTGGAAAGGGAGAAGTGCGAATCATAGGATGCAGAAAGGAAGGAGAGTAGGGTCGAAGAGGCTAAAACAGGAGACAGAAGGGAGAAGGATTTAGGTGAAGGGAGAGAAGATAGGATAGAAGAGCAGAGAGTAGTGGGAGAGAGAGAGCAAAGATTGCGATGGCGCACAACGATTTGGGTAGGGGTTGAGTGGTTAGGCTTGGAGGAAAGGGAGACAGAAAAGTAAAGAAAGTAGTGATCAAATCACATTTTATTTGTCACATACACCGAATACAACAGGTGTAGTAGACCTTGCCGTGAAATGTTTACTTACAAGCCCTTAACCAACAATGCAGTTCAAGAAATAGAGTTAAGAAAATATTTACTAAATTAACTCAAGTAGAAAATAAAATTAGTCAAGATGTGTTGGTACCTGTACTGATGGCGCAAAAGCCATGACAGGGAGGCAAAGTGGAGAGGTAACGCGCGTGCAAGCAGTTGCTCCCGAAGCCACTTGGGTACACTGCAGCATCCACCGAGAGGCTCTTGCTGCCAAGGGAATGCCTGACAACTTGAAAGACGTTTTGGACACTACAGTGAAAATGGTTAAAGCAAGGCCCCTGAACTCTCGTGTATTTTCTGCACTATGCAATGATATGGGCTGCGACCATGTAACGCTTTTACAACATTCAGAAATGTGCTGGTTATCAAGGAGCAAAGTATTGACATGTTTTTTTTAAATTGAGAGACGAGTTTAAAGTTTTCTTTACTGACCATAATTTTCCCTTATCTGAATGCTTGCATGAATGACGAGTTTCTCACACAATTAGCCTATTTGGGTGATGTTTTTTTCTCACCTGAATGATCTGAATCTAGGATTACAGGGACTCTATGCAACTATATTCAAAGTGTGGGAAAAAATTGAGGCTATGATTAAGAAGTTGGAGCTCTTCTCTGTCTGCATTAACAAGGACAACACACAGGTCTTTCCATCATTGTATGATTTTTTGTGTGCAAATGAACTCAAGCTTACGGACAATGTCAAATGTGATATAGCGAAGCACCTGAGTGAGTTGGGTGCGCAATTACGCAGGTACTTTCCCAAAACGGATGACACAAACAACTTGACTTGTTATCCCTTTCATGCCCTACCTCCTGTCCAATTTACCGATATCTGAACGAGAGAGCCTAATTGAAATTGCAACAAGCGGTTCTGTGAAAATGTAATTTAATCAGAGGCCACTGCCAGATTTCTAGATTGGGCTGCGCTCAGAGTATCCTGCCTTGGCAATCACCCTGTTCAGACACTGATGCCCTTTGCAACCACGTACCTATGTGAGAGTGGATTCTCGTCCCTCACTAGCATGAAAACTAAATACAGGCAGAGACTGTGTGTGAAAAATGATTTAAGACTGAGACTCTCTCCAATACAACCCAACATTGCAGAGTTATGAGCATCCTTTCAAGCATACCCTTCTCATTAACCTGTGGTGAGTTATTCACAATCTTCGATGAACAAATAAGGTTTTATATGTAAGATGGATAAATAAAGAGCAAAATTATTGATTATTATATTATTATTATTTGTGCCCTGGTCCTATAAGAGATCTTTGTCACTTCCCACTTATGCTTAATAAATGTATCGTATAGTGTGTTTGTGTGGCAGGATTACAATGATGGAAAAAACAACATTTGAGAGTGCACTGACCCTGGTGCTAGAGGGGGTATGCAGCTGGAGGTTGAATGTTTGAAGATGTACTGGACTATAAAAAGTTTGGGAACCACTGGCCTAGTATATAGGTGCTGAATGTCAGTAGCGCCTTACGGTCAGATGCCGAGCAGTTGCCATACCAGGCAGTGATGCAACCGGTCACGATGCTTTCGATGGTGCAGCTGTAGAACTTTTTGAGGATCTGGGGACCCATGCCAAATCTTTTCAGTCTCCTGAGGGGGAAAGGCAGGCACGGCGCCAGGATACCCTCATGTATTGGTCAAGGGAGGCTTGGAAAAGAAAAGTTGATTTTCAAGACTTCAGAGTTAAAAGGAAGTTCTCGTTTTTTCAATAAAAGCAGATACTTGTAGACTGACTGGCCGACAATATGCATGCGCCTTCTTGTTCCATCCAGATCCAGATCAGTGCATTTCAATCATGTTCGCACCACCGGACAGGCGCTCTGTCAATAAATTAAAGGCCTTTCAGTTGCAAATTCATAATAATAGATGAGGCTATGACAGGCGCACAATATACAAAATTACCCAACTTAATACCACATAATAATATCCTATGGCATATATTTATAATTAATTAATCAGTTACTCACCAAGCGTTGTTTTACAGAAGGACGATACGTCTGTTGTTGTGGTTCAGTGCAAATGAGTCTATAATCTTCTGGACATCCAGCCTTGGTTCTTTCTGCGTGTATGGACAGGCAGGCAAGGTTGCTGAGTTGAGGGTTTGCCATTCTGTTTCTCAGGAAGGTTTTTACACGCCGCATGCAGGAAAAACTGCACTCACATGACAAGGAGGTTACTGGCAGTGTGACAGATATGCGTAAAAGTTTATAGATGTCCACGAAGGAGTCTTTGTAAGGTTTAAGCATGGACAGGAACTCCAGTGTGCTGCTAACTGTTTTGGCCTGTTGTTTTTTTCTTTCCAAGAGCAGGCACACTTGGTGCATCTCGGCCAGCAGATTGTCCTCTCTGATTCCATAGTGCTGTGCCATGGGCACAAGGCTCTCCTTTTGCAGGAATGTGGCATGCTTGGGGTTGAGGGCTGACGTTCCCATGAGAACTGCACCTGCTTCTGTGGAAAAGCGTTGGGTAATTTCATTCACCAGTCGGTCAATGCCAGGGTAGAACGAGGATGGTCGGAGTTCCTCCGGAGAGGACATGGATGGATGTTCGGTTCGGAGCTTCAACTATAAATTCCTGTAGATGGCGAGGCCGTTGCGATTGTCTCTTCTCTTGTGGGGGGCGGAGGTGGTTGTACAGCAACACCAACCTTTGCGCACAGGGCCTCTGCCTGGCTCCATATGGGTCGCCAAGAGTCCTCTGTGCACTTTTCTTTTAAGCTCGTGGTGACCGAGTGTGCGAAGTCAGTGGCAGTCTAGAGCAAAATATCAGGGGACTGACATTAACTTTGCTGTGCGGAACAGATCCTCAAACAGAATAAGGTGGAGGATGAATTCAGCATCAATGAGTGTGAGTAGTGACCGCGCATCAGTCGATCTGCCTGAATTTGGCTGCGACTTAATGTCCTTTAAAGTTGCAATGATGCCTGGGAGGGTTTTTGCACTGCCCATAGTGAGTAGTACTGGCAGGACCATCGCGTATCAGACAGTTTCTTGAGTTCAATGGGCGGCTATGAAGGCTCAAGTTCCCTTTGCATCTTAATGAAATGAGCATGGACAAATGAGCCTGAGAAAAACTTGTACATATGTCTTGCGCAATTACATTGGCTTCATGTTTCTGACACAGTCCACCAAAACAAGATTGAAACGGTGTGCGTGGCAATGAATGTAGATTGCCTGAGGGACCTCTTCTCCAAATTTCTCCTGGACCCCGTTGTGAACACCGGACATGTCTAGTATTTCATTCTGTATATCACAATGTGTGTACTTAGCATTTCTCGGATTATCTGAGATTTTCTGTGCAACTGTTTTGTCGAATTTATGACCTGTAAAAGTTCAAGGAATTTTCCCTGGTTGACAGCCATGTCGTTTTCTATGTCTCCTCTCTGTGAAAGTCCCTGGTATGCAGTGTAACGCAATGACTCCACGACGGATCTCATATACTCTCTGTTCTCTCTGACTATTTTCAAATGTCCATCACTCAGAGCATTGCATATTGTTAAGCCAGACTCTCTCTGAATAGTCCACTCATTCCATGCTGTCATTGCATATTTATGCTCCACACTAGCATTGTGTGTCTTGAACGAACTTGTCGCCTTCTTCCAGTTCTGGTAGCCATCGTGGGTAAATGCTCCTCCTCTCCACCATGATTTCCTGGACTTTGAAAGTGGGTCCATGTAAAGCAGAAAACAAGGTCCTTTGAAATAGAATATTCCAGCCATTTGTAATTCTCGTACCATCTACGATTGACGTAGCGATCCTGCTGTCCAACTTTTGTGGCTGGATAACGCCGAAGAAGAGTGTGCCTTGGTTCTTCAACAGGTGACTGGCTTAAATCATTGTGAGCGATGGCTGTGCTAACAGTGCAGCAAATGGTGGCTGTGGAGCAGCTAGCAGTGACTAACTGCTCTGGTGCTCCCTCACATCGTGGCTCACAAGTTTCTCTCTCTCCGACTCATCTTTCATATCTCCCTCTTCTTCCTTGGCCCCCTCGGAGACCGGGTCTGGGTTTGGATTTTCAATTTCTACCTGCACTCTTCTCTTGATCAGAAAATGATCCATTGCAATGGTGCAAGATAGGTGACTAACTAGCTAGAAGTTAGCTCACATAACTTAGCCTAACGTGCGTGAGCACACACACCAGACTCCCACACACACATACACACACATACACATACACATACACACACACACACACACGTCATAGGGTACACGCACGGCATGAGCATGCAGCCAGGGATCGGATTGGGAACAGAATGGCTTGTTATTTAACTTTTACATATTTCTTTATTTCAAAACAAAAAAATACTAAAATGCTTGAGGGGGCTTAACTGGTGCTACGCAGATTTGTGACGGGGCCATATCCCTCCCTAGCCCCGGTGTAGCTCCGTGCATGGGGAAAGGTGTTGTCGTGCCCTCTTAACGACTGTCTTGGTGTGTTTGGACCATGACAGTTCGTTGGTGATGTGGACACCAAGGAACTTGAAACTCTCGACCCGCTCCACTACAGCCCCTTCGATGTTAATGGGAGCCTGTTCGGCCCACCTTTTCTTGTAGGCCACAATCAGATCCTTTGTCTTGCTCACATTGAGGGAGAGGTTGTTTTCCCAGCACAAGACTGCTAGGTGTACTTCTCACTCCTGGAGATATCAAGAGTCCTCTAGCTATAGAATGAAGCACTTTAGGTATCCCACCCAAATATTGTACAATTGAAAAATAGTTTGAAATGGGTCTTTATAGCTCATAGAAACATATTGAATAACACATTCATAAATGACAAAAAATACAAAAAATATATCATAAGGATTAAGGTTTTTGAAGTCTCTTTCCTATATATAGGATATATAAGAAACCACAGGGAATATATACACTGCTCAAAAAAATAAAGGGAACACTAAAATAACACATCCTAGATCTGAATTAATGAAATATTCTTATTAAATAGTTTTTTCTTTACATGAATGTGCTGACAACAAAATCACACAAAAATAATCAATGGAAATCAAATTTATCAACCCATGGAGGTCTGGATTTGGAGTCACACTCAAAATTAAAGTGGAAAACCACACTACAGGCTGATCCAACTTTGATGTAATGTCCTTAAAACAAGTCAAAATGAGGCTCAGTAGTGTGTGTGGCCTCCACGTGCCTGTATGACCTCCCTACAACGCCTGGGCATGCTCCTGATGAGGTGGCGGATGGTCTCCTGAGGAATCTCCTCCCAGACCTGGACTAAAGCATCCGCCAACTCCTGAACAGTCTGTGGTGCAACGTGGCGTTGGTGGATGGAGCGAGACATGATGTCCCAGATGTGCTCAAATGGATTCAGGTCTGGGCAACGGGCGGGCCAGTCCATAGCATCAATGCCTTCCTCTTGCAGGAACTGCTGACACACTCCAGCCACATGAGGTCTAACTTTGTCTTGCATTAGGAGGAACCCAGGGCCAACCGCACCAGGATATGGTCTCACAAGGGGTCTGAGGATCTCATCTTAGTACCTAATGGCAGTCAGGCTACCTCTGGCGAAAACATGGATGGCTGTGCGGTCCCCAAAGAAATGCCACCCCACACCGTGACTGACCCACCGCCAAACCGGTCATGCTGGAGGATGTTGCAGGCAGCAGAACGTTCTCCACGGCGTCTCCAGACTCTGTCACGTCTGTCACATGTGCTCAGTGTGAACCTGCTTTCATCTGTGAAGAGCACAGGGCGCCAGTGGCGAATTTGCCAATCTTGGTGTTCTCTGGCAAATGCCAAACGTCCTGCACGGAGTTGGGCTGTAAGCACAACCCCTACCTGTGGACGTCGGGCCCTCATACCACCCTCATGGAGTCTGTTTCTGACCATTTGAGCAGACACATGCACATTTGTGGCCTGTTGGAGGTAATTTTGCAGGGCTCTGGCAGTGCTCCTCCTGCTCCTCCTTGCACAAAGGCTGAGGTAGCGGTCCTGCTGCTGGGTTGTTGCCCTCCTACGACCTCCTTCACGTCTCCTGATGTACTGGCCTGTCTCCTGGTAGCGCCTCCATGCTCTGAACACTACGCTGACAGACACAGCAAACCTTCTTGCCACAGCTCGCATTGATGTGCCATCCTGGATGAGCTGCACTACCTGAGCCACTTGTGTGGGTTGTAGACTCCGTCTCATGCTACCACTAGAGTGAAAGCCCCGCCAGCATTCAAAAGTGACCAAAACATCAGCCAGGAAGCGTAGGAACTGAGAAGTGGTCTGTGGTCACCACCTGCAGAACCACTCCTTTATTAGGGGTGTCTTGCTAATTGCCTATAATTTCCACCTGTTCCATTTGCACAACAGCATGTGAAATTTATTGTCAATCAGTGTTGCTTCCTAAGTGGACAGTTTGATTTCACAGAAGTCTGATTGACTTGGAGTTACATTGTGCTGTTTAAGTGTTCCCTTTATTTTTTGAGCAGTGTATATATATATTTTACACATATTTATCCCAATACATTTGTTGGCACAAAATTATCTCCATACTTCCATTTGATTTTATGGGTTAGAGAACACCATTTGTAGGCCAAACCGTTTGGACACTACAGACGTTTTTGTGAGAAGACCGATTTTCGGAATGTCTGACAAACACCGCAGTAGCTCGGCCACCTTCCAGATGCGGCAGGCCAACATAAACAGCTGCGGTCAATTGAGATGCAGACACTTCTGAACATCAACTGTTCAGAGGAGACTGTATGAATCAGGCCTTCATGGTTAAATTGCTGCAAAGAAACCACTACTAAAGGACAACAACAATAGGAAGAGACTTGATTGGGCCAAATAACACAAGCAATGGACATTAGACTGGTGGAAATCTGTCTTTTGGTCTGATGAGTATACATTTTTGATTTTTGGTCCCAACCACCGTGTCTTTGTGAGACGCAGAGTAGGTGAGTGGATGATCAATGCATGTGTAGTTCCCACCATGAAGCATGGAGGAGGTGTGATGGTGTGGGGGTGCTTTGCTGGTGACACTGTCTGTGATTTATTTAGAATTCAAGGCATACTTAACCAGCATGGCTACCACAGCATTCTGCAGCGATATTCCATCCCATCTGGTTTGCGCTTAGTGGGACAATCATTTGTTTTTCAACAGGACAATGACCCAACACACCTCCAGGCTGTGTAAGGGCTATTTGACCAAGAAGGAGAGTGATGGAGTGCTGCATCTGATGATCTGGCCTCTACAATCACCTGACCTCAAACCAATTGAGATGGTTTGGGATGACCGTAGAGTGAAGGAAAAGCAGCCAACAAGTGCTCAGCATATGTGGGAACTCCTTCAAGACTGTTGAAAAGCATGCCAGGTGAAGCTGGTTGAGAATGCCAAGAGTGTGCAAAGCTGTCATCAAGACAAAGGGTGGCTACTTTAAAGAATCTAAAATCTAAAATATATTTGGATTTGTTTAACACTTTTTGGTTACTACATGATTCCATATGTGTTATTTCATAGTTTTGATGTCTTCACTATTATTCTACAATGTAGAAAATAGTAAAAAATAAATTTAAAAAATCATTGAATGAGTAGGTGTGTCCAAACTTCTGACTGGTACTGTATATATACATTTATGCCATAATTAAATGTATGGCATAGTTCTACTATTCATTTGCATCACTGTCAATGCCATACTTTTATTTTGAAGGCAAACCACAAATTCCACTATTGTTGTGCTTATTCCTTATTGTGGCTAGCTTCACAACACATGACCCAGTCTGGTCGAGCCTCACGAGCCAGATGAAGCTAGCTGCCTGCTTATAACTACACACTAGGACAATGGCTAACATAAGACTGCCCCTGCTGTATGGGGACTATGTCCCTTAACTTCTCTAGGGTAGGGGGCAGCATTGAGAATTTTGGATGAAAAGTGTGCCCAAATTAAACCACCTGCTACTCAGCCATAAAAGCTAGAATATGCATATAATTAGTAGATTTGGATAGAAAACACTCTGAGTTTCTAAAACTGTTTGAATGATGTCTGTGAGTATAACAGAACTCATATGGCAGGCAAAACAACTGAGAAAAAATCTTTGTAGTTTTTCAACTCTTGGCCTATCGAATACATAGTGTCTATGGGATCATATTGCAGTTCCTAAGGCTTCCACTTGATGTCAAGAGTCTTTAGAACATTGTTTGATACTTCTACTGTGAAGTGGGGGCGAATGAGAGGGGAATGAGTCAGAGGTCTGCTAGAGAGCCACGAGCTCAGTCTCGCGCGTTCACGTGATCGTAAGCTTGCAATTCTACAGACAAAGGAATTCTCAGGTTGGAACATTATTGAAGATTTATGTTAAAAACATCCTAATGATTGATTCTATACTTCGTTTGACAGAACTTTTTGACTTTTCCTTTGCTCCTAGTGATCGCGCATTATGAATTTGAATACTGGGCTGAACGAGCTAACAAAAAGGAGGTATTTGGACGTAAATTATGGACATTATCGAACAAAACAAACATTTATAGTGGAACTGGGATTCCTGGGAGTACATTCTGATGAAGATCATCAAGGGTAAGTGAATATT